>NC_057795.1:344962768-344968066 GCF_018294505.1 Triticum aestivum | reverse complement strand
TCTATCCATGCCTCTCTCGAATACGTAATACACACACATACCTCTCTATGCCCTGCCAAATCCATCAACTGCACATTCACACATGTTACATCACGTACCCCATTGATCTAAAAAGCCCTCTCTTCATGTTTATTCGCATACAACATTCCTTTTGAATAAAGTGTGGCCAAAAAATTATTTTAGAATTTCTACATATATATAACATTACAAAGTTATATGGAGGAGTATGAATGCTAATTTGCATTGCATGGTGCCCACAATGATATTTATTCCGCACTGTGAATTTGTATATTTTTATACTATATATAAAGTTAGTCATAATAAATAGAAACGAAGAGCATCTCTCTCTCCATCGCATACCCCCCCTCTATGCCCCTCTCACGTACGCACACAAACTATCTCCAGGTCCTCTAAAAGTAAGCCCCCAGCACATTCACGCATGTTTCATCTTTCTCTTGCGATATATATAGTGACGATCATTGTATTTGAAGCGAAAGCACGATACATACATTGGACTTCAGAATCCACTCATTACGGTCACCATTTACATTTTGTGGTTATTATACAGTCATGGGCTCACCGTACAACTCTTTATTTGCTCAAGACACAACTAGTTGACCAGTTAAATGCTCCACGTGGCACCTCTAGTGTTGCATCACATTATCTCACTACCATCGGGCCCACCTGTCGGCTTGTATCTACTCTACATCTACACTCTTATAAAATACACTCTTATAAAAAACAAAGTTGGTGATGATGGTGTGCCTGCCGTCCTGCAATATAGGCCGTCCGATTTATATCTGACGGATAGGAAAGAAACTATGGCAATTTTGCAAAAAGGTACCCACACACCTCTCCACATTTGCAAATAAGGCCTTCCCTCGTTCATCCTTTTCTCTCACAAGATAAACTAGTCATAAAAATGCATCTTGATGTTACGTGCAACGCACAGGCATCTTGCTAGTAAGAATGAAAACAAACGACAAAAAAATATTGGACGGTGGTTCAAAGTCATGACCGCGGGCACAACGGACAAGGTGGCCTTGTATTGGTATGCTGAGCCGTCTATTTTAACACACAGGAGCTGGTGTGGTGATTATACACACATGCACACATGCACACGAACTGCATGCACGCAACACTCACACGAACACATGCACCCAAGCACGCACGCAACACTCACTGGTACACACGCAGCCACGCACACACGCACACACGCACGCATGCATGCACACACCAGTACACCACACGACTAACACACACTCTCATGCTCAAGTGCTCAACCTACAAGTGCATGCACACACATCAGGCCTTGACAGACACATACACAACCAGGTGATTCCCACGCACGGGTTGGAGTCTTGTCGCACCTCCATAAATTTGTGTTTATCTGACCTTTTCCCTATGCGAACTGACAGGTGGGACCCACAAGGAACGTGGTCAATTTAACTAGACAACATGGTGCCACGCAGACTATTTGGCCGGTCAACAGAGTGCAATCCGATGCTGAACCGTGAGCAAGTGACTGTATAATCACCGCAAAACGTATATAGTGACCGTAATCAGCTTATTCTGAAGTTCGGTGACCGTATTACGCTTTTCTCTCTGTAGGCCCTCCAAAACTACATCTCTACACACGGTAAAAAAAACTACATCTCTACACGTTCTCGCATGTTACATCTAACAACTATGCAATACAACACTACTACTACACTCTAACACAATAAATCATATGTGTTTTTAGTTTTACTAGATATCATATTGTTACTTAATTATTCAATTTGCATACATTAAAATTGCCTTTGAAATGTATGGCCAGTATCATATACCGCGCGGGAAAAATCCCGCCCTTTCCTGTTTAATCGGGTTTGTATTGATGGATCGCGCGAAACAGCAAAACTATAGTACTATACAGTACAAGTGACAGTTTACTGGGCCGTCGTGTCGTGTACTCCTCCGTCGTAAGAGTGGAGCGCTCGCTTTCATAAATCTTCTAATCCCTTTCGCCGACATGTGGGACATCAAGCTACCGGGTCCACGTGCCATATCGGAATACAGTGCAGAGCTGCCGGGGTGAAGCACCCAGTCATGGCACCGGCGTAGTAATGAGCAATGAGGCGTCAAATCACAAAGCTGCACCTTTCCCGCAGTTAAGTTGGAGGGACGAAGTAATAATGCTAAAAAGAAGAAGCTGGAGGGAGGAAGCAACCATCATTTCACTCGTTGTTGAATCCGCTTCTCTCTCATCTTCTTCAAGTTAACCACGTGTTGCTTCTGCCGTTGTTCTGCCTCATGTGGGATGCGGATCAGCTTGGTAAAGCACTAACACGTGGGACCGCATGTTAGCAAACTGCCAGGACAACGTCCTCTAAAAATAAGAAACCTCCCCTGTCATCCATGCGACAAAATCACCTCCTTTTTACTAATCTTGATTCTATAATTTTTTAGATCAATATAATTGAGATTTGTATAGATAGCACACAGAAGCAAAACCATGTGGTACGGTTAAGGGCATCCACAATGTGTAGCCAAATGTGAAAATAGCTTTTGGCATCGTGGGAACCATTGTGGACGGTGTTGCCAAAGCCAAAAGGATGGAACCGAAGCTCCCTGATTGATTGATTGAAGGAATAGAAAAATGCAACGTCTCTCCTCTTTCTCCCATGCTTGGACGCCTGTACAGTATAGAGCACAGAGTCTACTCCCCTGTCCCTTCTATCACAAAACACAAAGCAGTGAGGCGTCAAATCACAAAGCACGGACGAAGCAACCATCATTTCACTCTTCGCTGACTCCGCTTCTCCATCATCTTCTTTGAGAAACTATCTCACCACACTAAGCTGGATGGACGACGCTATTGTGTACTAGTAGTACTAGTACATTTACGCGTCCTTCTTCGAGAAATTTGCTTTGTTTGCACGAATTTCGTCCGGTTAGTTCATATAGTTGTCGAAAGGTATGCAGGCAGCATTGGATGGCATCCATCAGTGTCCTCGGACAGATGGCGGTGTAAATTTGAGGGCCAGCGCTGGAGATGCCCTAAGTATCATGCTATAATCGCTAACAGTGCTCCATTATTTCGCAAGGAACAGTTTTCCCTCGATCAAAATCAGATCCACCGTGTTTCGCACTCCTCCCACGTAAGAGTATAAACTCTTGCTTACATAAAAATGGAGCAAGTGGATGATACTGTAGCACGTCATATCACTCAAACTAGCCCTCCTAACACGCGGGAAAGCACCTCCATCGTCATTTTGTTCTGGATTTCTATGATCGATAGCACAAAAATGTTACGCTTTGCAAGTTCAAAAGGAAAAGGCAGCACACTTACGACTTGTACGCGTCGCACCCCCGACAGTCCGGCTCGCACGCCGCTCACCAGAGGGGACACGCGTTGTCTCGCATTTTCACTAACATGTGGGACTGGAATTGAATAAACCGTCGATAGCCAAAATCTAATCGCTCGACGAGCGTTGGCTGAGAAGAGAGAGATGGGGGAGGGAGAAGATATCGCCCGCCCACCGCGCATGGACTCCAAGAAATATATATGGTGATAATGTGAGGTAGGCCATGGGGGAGTCCGGAGTAAGTGAAGTAGAAAGGCACAAATGGTATGAACATGCGTGGCATATAGGGTGTGTTTGGTTGCGTTCTCGTCTCAGCATAGTTGTTCCCTCTTCATGCATGCTCAACTCAACACCCCCTCTTCATGCATGCTCTCTTCATGCATGCTTCTAGTGTATTTGTGCTAAACTAGTGTGGACTCATGCACCCTCCATACACTCTACCAAACACCCAAAAGTGGGTCGAGAAGGGAAATCTTGGGCGGCATTTGTCTCTTACTACGTAATGTGCATGCAACTAGACGTGTCTAAGTACCACTAAATGTTGTACGTGCAATGCACGGTGATGTTATGGAGTACGTGCCTAAGTACTCTACTACTACTATATTAGTTGGAGGCACATATTAGCTTTTATATTTGTTTACGTGTGTATGCCCCGAGACCTTCCAACTAGACGTGTCTTTCTCTCCAGGTCGCACTTTGTATCGTTCATACCACTACTACGTTGGTCTCCGACCTAGAAGTGGATGAAGTGGAGACACTCTACCACGTTGTTTTTTTGCGCTGGGCTCTACCACGCTGTTCGTGTACCACTCCTTTCGCTGACGTGTGGGACATCTAGCACGTGCCGTGTTTGGCACTCTTTGTTGTAAGAGCTGAAACGCTAGCATTCATCAGAAATAAAAAAATAAATATAAATCAGCAGTGATACTATTTTTTTTGAAAAAATTATCCTGGTCTACCTCGGTCGTATCGCAGGCCCAACCTTTTCCACTGTAAGTTGGTCGGACGAAGGAACCATCATGACTTCGTTGAATTCCGCTTCTTCAAGAAAACTTATTGTACCCGCAATACTGCTACCACACGCGAAGACTGGATGGCACTGTACCACGTCATATCACTGAAACCCACTAGGCCATCCTCAAAAAAAAAACCACTAGGCCAAACTAGCCGCCTATAGGTCATCTATTTTGGAACGGAGGGAGTACGTCTCTGTACTTCTATGATTTTATGTTGTACATCTCTGTACTTTTGCTACGATTTTCCTACCCTATGAACCAAATGAGGCCTGAATGTATCCGTGTCGACTAAGCCTACAATTTTAGGAGCTTGGGCTATTGGTCGATCAACGACGGATAAGTATAAGTGTACCACGAGCTCATCAACCCCAACGTTTCTCTTCGGTGAGTGTTTTGCAAGTACTATAGCTCGCACAGTAGCTAGCCTACTAACACCAAGAATCATCAAACAGGCCCTGCTGATATGATAAACAGTTCAAACTTACATCTAAGCATGCCATATATTACATCAAAAGCTGGTGAAGATACATCTGTTTCCATAACTCAGAGAGGGTTCGCATGATTCACTATCAAACAAAAGTAGCAAGTACCGCCCACACAAGACAGTGCACTAGCCCTAAAATGGTTTGGTAACACGCATCGTTCTGGTAATTAAAGAGAGAAGAAGCCATCTAGCTACTAATTATGGACCCGAAGGCCTAAGGTAAACTACTCACACTTCATTGGAGAGGCTATGGTGATGATGTAGAAGCCCTCCATGATGGATGCCCCCTCCGGCGGAGCTCCGGAACAGGCCCCAAGATGGGATCTCATGGGTACAGAAGGTTGCGATGGTGGAATTAGGTTTTTGGCTCTGTATCTGATCGTTTGGGGGTACGTAGGTATATATAGGAGGAAGGAGTACGTCGGTGGAGCAACAGGGGGCCCACAAGGGT
>NC_057795.1:344898851-344962444 GCF_018294505.1 Triticum aestivum | reverse complement strand
GGGGGGGGTGGCGCGCCCCCTACCTCGTGGCTTCGTCTTTTGTTTCTTGATGTAGGGTCCAAGTCTCCTGGATCTTGTACGTTCCAAAAATCACGTTCCCGAAGGTTTCATTCCGTTTGGACTCCGTTTGATATTCTTTTTTTGTGAAACTCTGAAATAGGCAAAAAACAGCAATTCTGGGTTGGGCCTCCGGTTAATAGATTAGTCCGAAAAATAATATAAAAGTGGATAATTGTCGGTGGAAACGACACCTACGAGATCACGAGAATCCCTACTACGGTTGGCAGGGTGAGGGTTGAGAGAAGAGCGGATCTAACAGAGAGCAGGCGGTTCGTTTACCCAGGTTCGGGCCGCGAGGATGCGTAAAATTCTAGTCCTGCTTTGGTGGATCTATTGAGAGTTCTTGAGCTAGCTACGGGGTGTTGCGAGCTTCAAAAAGCTGAATCCCTCTCCAGTACGCCATGGGCCTCCTTTTATAGTCCAAAGGGGTTGCCACAGTGGCACATAGGAGGTGGAAAGGCGTACAGTGCCCTGAGCTTATCGCTCGCATTACAGGACAAGACACATTTAATGCGTAGCTTAGGTGTCCCCTTGCTTTATCGGGGGCGGGAACGGAGCCCGTCCCGTCTGTTGCCGCCTCGCCTGGCTTGGACACGCGCCTTGGCCAGTGGTGCGGGTGTCGGCGTTCTGGGAATGGGGGTCCCCAGACTTGCCAGCCTGCGGCCTGCGGCGTGGCTCAAAGAAGGCCCAGCACAGCCCATCTTCATCAACACAGGCTCAAGACCCTCGCGAGGGGCCAAGCCTCGCGGGGCGGACGACAAGGAGCTTCCTCAGGCATGGCCTCGTCAGGCTGGCTCATGAGGAGGCGGAGAGTTCAAGGCGGGGTACCTCACGAGGTGCCCATGACGCAAGCCATGACGACCAAGGGCGCCAGTCGGGCGCCAGCCCGCGCAGTGTCCTCCTTTCCTCTTTGGTGCAAAGGGAGCAAGCGCAGGCGAGAGCACCAAGCAAAGGCATCCATTTCGGTGCAACAAGACCAAGACCAGCCCAACGGCAGGAAGGAAGTCATTGTGGAGCCCAAGCCGGCGTCATCACCAGAGCCTTTGACAGGCAAGGACCAACTTTAGTCAGGATAAGTGTACCCACTGTTCCCCTTCAAAATGGCCAATTGTTGGCGCCCTTCCCGCTCAATATTTGGGAAGAGGCCCAGGGCCTTTGCCTATAAATAGGACTAGCCACCACAAGGAAGAAAAACACAGAACCCTCGCCAAGAAACCAGTAGATAGAGCGATTGAACTCTTCCGAGCAGTTCGTCGCACCAGCCAAGAACAGACCCTCGCGAGGCCGTTCTGCCTTGTATTGTTCATCTTCATGCCCAAGAGGCAGTCCACCACACCACACACTGGAGTAGGGTATTACACCACAATGGTGGCCTGAACCAATATAAATCTTGCGTCTCTTGTGTTGTTCTGTTTGGTAGTTTAGGTCCTAGCGATTCGGTGAGGAGCGAGCCGGTAGAGGGTTAAATCTCCGCGCGCACCCCAGTGTTCGAACCTCAAGGGTCTGCAGGAACCCGAAATCCGACATTTGGCGCGCCAGGTAGGGGTGCGCCAGAGTTTGCCTTCCGTCGTCTCGTTCTTCCCCGACCACCGCATCCATGTCTGACGCTCGTCGGGCTCGCGCCGAGCGCCGAGACGCCCTCGCTTCCCATGTCGCCCAGACGGCTCCCGTCGGCGGGCGCCCTCGTCGTTCCCCCTCACCCGCCATCAATGCCGCCACCGGCCCGGCGGGGAACGAGCAGCAAGCATCGTCCCAGCATCCATCCATGAGGCGGGACGGCCGCACTGCCACGCCCTCGCTCACCCCCGCTGGTTCTTCGTCACGTGCGCCCCGCGTGGCCATGGAGGCCCGAGCTGCGCTCATCGCAGCAAACAAGCTCCTGCGCTACCGCCCCATCGACGACGTCTACGAAGAATGGCTCGACCGAGTCGCCGAGCTCGTCCGCGCCGCTGGAGGCGCCCCCGCGCCGTCCTTCTCGCTGCACCACACCCCGCCCTGCGCGGACAATGAAGCTCCTGGGGCGCCTCAGCCGCCCCCTCCTCGAGAAGGCGCCCTGGCCCCAAGGCATGCGGCCCCTGGGCGGAACCCGCTCCGTCTGGCGCCAGCGCGGCAAGAGCAGAGCTGCCAAGAAGTCCCTCTCCCTCGAGAAGCTGCCCGAGCGCTCCCCGCTCCAGCACGTCAAGACCCTGCGCTACCCCCAGCCACGGCGCATGGGGACCCACAGGACCAAGCTCTCCGTCGCCCAAGGCCACCTGTGGCCACGGCGGGCTGCCGCGCCTTCACCTTCGAGCTGCGCAGCGTCGTGTGGCCTAGCAAGTTCAAGCCAGACCTGCCTCCAGGCTACGACGGCACGGCTGACCCTGTAGAGTTCCTCCAACTCTACGAGTTGGGCATCGAGGCTACCAACGGAGACGAAAAGGTCATGGCGAACTGGTTTCCCATGGCGCTCAAGGACGGAGCCCGCACCTGGCTCCTGAATCTGGCCCCAGGCACGATCTCCTCCTGGGACGAGATGCGCACCCGCTTCATCGCCAACTTCCAGGGTACTTGCGACCGGCCACCTGCCGTGAGCGACATGCGCCGTATCAAGCAGGAACCAAGGGAAACCCTGCAGAAGTACATTCAGCGCTTCAACAACGCGCGCCTCAAGATCCCCAGGGTGATGGAGGAGGCCATCATCTCAGCCTTCTCTGATGGTGTGCGCGATGTCAAGATGAAGGAGGAGCTGGCGATGCATGAAGACCTGTGCACCTCCTTGGAGCTGTTCAACTTGGCGACCAAGTGCGCCAGGGCTGAGGAGGGGCACCTCTCCCTCCTCGAGCTGCCTGCCGCGGACCCCGAAGAGAAGAAGCCCAAGGCCAAGGACGTGAAGCTCAAGGGAGCGGCCGTACTCACGGCCGAGCCGGACACCAAGCGGGGCAGAGATCAGCCCAAATCCTCCAAGGGCAGTCGGTACTGCGTGTACCACGACCTCCACACCCACAACACCAATGAATGCCAAGAGCTCCGGGCCGTGCGTGAAGGAAGGGTCGGCAGACGTCCCGACCACAGCGACCGGGGCTACGGCCGAGGAGGAGGAAGGAATGCAGGACGTTGGGAAGACCGCGGCCCGCGCCAAGGGTGGCGCGGCCAACCTTGCGAGGACCGCTGGCAGGACCCGCCTCGCGAGGGAGGCTGGAGGGATCAGCCTCGCGAGGATCTCCCGCAAGGGAATGCAGGCCTCCCTCCGCTGCCGCCGCATCCAAGGAGAAATGAAGACTGTCATCAGGACGAGGGGACTGGGGGCTTCCAGGAGCCACGCGCAATCGCCTGCATCCTGGGCGGAGCTCAAGCCCCAGCCTCTCAGCGCATCTTCAAGCAGTTCGCCCACGAAGTGAATGCAGTCCTCGCCAAGCTCGAGGCCACGCGCCCTCTCAGGTGGTCGGCATGCGCCATCACGTTTAGCTCAGCGGATCAGCTCAAGTGCGCGGCCACAGCCGGAGTCCTCCCGATGCTTCGTTCCCCAATCATCAGCAACGTGCTAGTCACCAAGACCCTCATCGACGACGGGGCAGGGCTCAACGTCCTGTCCGTGGAAACGTTCAACAATCTTCAAGTGCCCTACAGTCAGCTTCAGCCAACCAAGCCCTTCTCCGGAGTCCCCGACGGCTCCACGGTCCCGATCGGGCAGGTCCGCCTTCCTGTCACCTTCGGGGCACGCGACAACTACCGCACCGAGCTCATCGACTTCAACGTCGCCCACATTTGGCTGCCGTACAACGCCATCCTCGGGTACCCGGCGCTGGCCAAGTTCATGGCTGTAACCCACCACGGCTACAACGTCCTCAAGATGCCAGGAAGCGGCGGGGTCATCACGGTGCCCTGCGAAGAGAGAGACGCAGTGTGCTCCCTGGAGCGAGCCTTTCAGGCCGCATCCCTGGAAGACCCAGACCGCGGCAGCAGGAGGCCTCCCGAGGCCGCCCCCAAGAAGAAGAAGACATCGTCTGGCCCGGCCCCTCAGGAGGCAGGCCCCTCAGGGCCCGCGCCTGCTCAGGGGGAGCCTCCTTCCATCGCATAGGGAAGCATGCCCGACGCCCTCCTCAGGCAGGGCTCGGGGGCTCTCCCCTGGAGGGCCGCCGACCTCGCCGAGGTCACGAGGGAGGCGCTTGGGCACCACGTGGAGGCGTGCTTCGAAGCACGTTTCCCTCAAGAAGGAGCAAGGCAAGGAGGGCCAAACCCTCAGGAGTTTGTCAGCAAGGCCATTCAGGAGCTACAGGAGTCAAGAGTCATGAGAGGCAGCCGCCGCTTACCCACTATGGCCCCCCATCCAGGCGAGGATGGTGGGCTGCGCGTCTGCATCGACATACCGGGGCTCAACCGAGCCGCGTCTCAAGAGCGCCTCTGGCCCTCGCGAGTAGGACGTTACGAGGGTCCGCCCCACAACTATGTGCGCATGCCTTACGGCTTGCTGAACGCGGCTGCTGCGTACCAGCGTCTCATGAGGGCCATCTTGGAGGCTCAAGAGGTCAGGCATGCCGCAGCCCTGGCGGAGATGGAGATGGTCCGCGAGGAGCTGCCAGCGCCTCCGGAGCCTCCTGAGGCCCCTGGGCCTGGGGGCTCGTGAGGATCGGCTCCCGTAGCCCACCGAGTCTGCTACACCGACACCCCTTCGTCCCCAACATCATCAGGTGACATCTTTTAAGTTTCATTTCTGGCTGGGAGCGCCCTCAGGGTGCATTATTCCCAGGCCGCGTGGGTCCGTCCCTGCAGCATGTATCCCTTTTATTTCATGTCCTTAGCTTACCTTATTGGGGGCGCCCCTCGGGCTGCATCATCCCCAAGCCGCTCGGGCCTGACCCAATAGCATGTACCCTTCTTGCGTTTATCTTAGGACTATGCTTTTGATCCACCATGCTTGTTATTTGGTGCCTTTCTCTCCTGGGTGTCGGAATCTTGGGTGTTAAAGGAGGGGGGTGCCTGAGCATCGCGACTCAGGGCTCCTACCAGCTCTTCGGCCCTCACCCTCTGGTCTTGTCCATGGCATCGCGACCTGGCATGCCAGCGACGGCTGAGACCAGCCCGAGAGCCGGGACCCGAGGACGTAGAGTTTCGTCATCTAACCCAGCTTGCGCGTTAAAGGGGGGGTGCCTGAGCATCGCGACTCAGGGCTCCTACCGGCTCTCCGGCCCTCACCCTCTGGTCTTGTCCATGGCATCGCGACCTGGCAGGCCAGCGACGGCTGAGACCAGCCCGAGAGCCGGGACCCGAAGACGTAGAGCACCGGCATCTGGCCAAATTTGCAGGAACACACTCGAAGATAAGGCCTAGAGCCAGGCGCAACTCGCCTTGAGGTAGGGCCCCGTGAGTCCCGCAATGGCTCATGGGTGCCCAGATACACCTCATCAAGCCCTACCGTGCCAGCCACGTGTCAGGGTGGGGCTGTATACGCCCCGGGGGCTCCTCCCGGAGGGGAGCCCCCTCCCACGTACCAGTGGAAGCACCATGCTCCGCACTGGCTGACGACACTGCCGAGGACCGGCTATGCCCGTACGCATACGGAAGCGCTATGCTCCGCGCTGGTGATAAACAACTGAGGGTGGCCTCCGGGCCACATCAACCTCAAGGAGCCCGGAGCTCAGTGTCTGGCCTTGTCGCAACGCCTCCCCTCGGGAGTGCCGCATGAAGGGGCTGGGCACAGGGGCTGCGCCTGGGTCACGCCCGGACGCACGCCACCTGGCCAGGCCCCCCAGGCCTGGTTCGTCGCACGTCCCTCCCTGAGCGGAGCCAAGGTATGAAGGCTGTTTGAGCGTCAAGGGGGACTCCTGAGCATCGCGACTCAGGAGCCTAACTGGTCACGTAGCCCCTCACTCCTTAGTTCCGAAAGGCTAACAGCGGTTGAGGTATGCGCGGGGCCGGGCTCTGCAGACGTAGAACGGCAGATCCACCCGCATCTCACCTCCCTAAGGAGTCACCCCCACATCTCACCTCCCTACTTGCTGTTCGAGCGCCAAGGGGGACTCCTGAGCATGACGATTCAGGAGCCTAACTTGTCACGTAGTCCCTCACTCCTTGGTCCCATCCTGGTTTCCGGCCGGGGCCAATGGCGGCTGAGGTATGCGCGGGGCCGGGCTCTGCCGGCGTAGAACATAAGCAAGTAGGAAGGAATAATGCAAATTTCAGGGAATTCAAAAGCAAATATTACAGTCCATGCTGTTATCACAACATCAAACATAAGTTTTAACGCCTCCCCGAGGCATGGTACATGCGCAGGAATTAAAAGCAGGACGGGAGCCACAACGGAGTCACTTGCCGGCGGGGGAGCTACGCGGAGCAGGTTCGCCTTGTGGAGCAGGGCTAGCAGCGCTCCGCTTCGGCTTGGTACTGAAGGCCCAGAACTTCCCCAGCAGAGCCTCCGCATGACCCTTCACGACCTCAGCAGCGGCAGCAGCACGCTTGCCGCTCACTGGCTCCAGCAGGCTGTCGAGGTCGATGTTGGGGTCACGAAGATAGATGTGGGTGAAGACCCGCGTCAGCGCTGCAGAAGACAAGTCGCGTGCCTCGGCCTCAGCTGTAGGGCCAAGGCCAAGGGTGACGTGTTGAAGGGCGCGAACCAGGAAGGGAAGCAGCTTAGCGGGGCCATCCTCCTCGCCGGCCAGTGGGCTCTCAAGGCTGCTGTCATAAAGTGTCTTCAGCGAAGTGTGAGCCTTCTCTTCCATATCCGCGAAAGCCACGCGATCCTCAACGAGAACCCGGGCCTTGCCGTCCAGCTCAACCTTCCTCGCCTCCAGCTCTTGCTCCAGCGCGCCTAGGCGGCCACGGCGCCTCTTGAGCTTGGCCTCCAGGTCCTTGACGGCCGCCTTGCGAGCCTTCATGCTTTCCTCCTGCTCTTGGCGAAGGCGGGCCTCCTCGGCGAGCTGATTCTGCAGGCCCTTCAGTTCTCTCTCCAGCGTCTCACAGCGACCTTGGACGCTAGCTGCCTCCCCAAGGGCAGCATCGCGGGCAACCTTCGCCTCAAGGACGGCCTGCTTCTCCATGTCGCAAGCCATCGAGGCCTGCACCAGCGCCCGGCCACTAGACGAGGGTCGGCGCCCAGAAGATCCTGCCGCAGACGGTCCAGTCCGGCAACAGTGCGATCCAGAATAGTATTCGGGGAAGCAGCAGTCGGTGGAGTAGGAGGAGAAGACGGCACCTCGGGAGTGGAGGCAGCGTCAAGCAAGGGCACCTCGGGAGTCGCCTGGGTCAGGGGGGCTGAGCTCGCCCCAGCAGGCTCAGCCTGGCCTCGCCAGGATGCCCGGGCAGGAGAGGCCTGCGCATCACAGTCACCTTCTTTCTCGGGCAGAGGCACTGCCACGGATGGGGCCTCAGGAGCTCCCTTCGGCTTCTTTGCCAAGGGCACCAACCTGGACAGAAGATACGAGCATCAAGTCTCGGCAACAGAACAATAATCAAGACAGGAATCGAGCACTTACAGGTCGTCGCAGGTGGGCTCAAGCAGCCTCCGGCCGTACTTAAAGCCCGAGAGCTGGCTGCAAGGGTCAGCTTCAAGGGGCTCGGGAGCAGGAGGCGCGCCTGCGGATCGCCTCGGGGCCGGGGCAGACCCGCGGGGGATCAGCCCAGTCCGGTCCTTCCTCGGGATCGGAGGCAGGCTCCCGCCGCCCTGCTCATCCTCATCCTCATCGTCATCACTCTGGGGGAGGCGGAGAGTGCGGGACCTGCGCTGAAGGGGAGGAGCCCTTGACTCCGCCTCTGAGTCGACCCCCTCTTCACGCTCCCCTTCTTCCTTCTCTTCGCTGGAGTCGTCGGAGGACACGTCCACCAGGTCCTCTGGAGCCTCCGCGGGCATGGGCCCGTCCCCGTTGAAGACGGGCATGGACCCCACTACCTGCTCCCAATCCTCGCGAAGGAACAGGGGCGTAGGGGCGCCCTCCAACCTCGCCACGTCGCCCCCTACCAAGGACTGGAGGACCGCAGCCAGATCCTCGTCGGCCAAAACCACGGGGCTCGGGTGAGGCCTCCACATCGGAAGCGAGTACTGACGGAGTGGAGCCAGCTGATGCTCCAGGAACTCCCTCAGCAGCGATGCACCGTCAGCTTCACCGCCGCCACGCTGGCCGGCCTCAGATCTGCGTCCATCTTCTCCAACACCAGCTTCGCGCGGGGATCCAGAAGCTCCACTCGGGACCAGTCGTCGGAGTTCGCAGGGTGCTCCGTGGGCAGGATCAGCCGAGGATGGATGCGCCCAGCATCCACCAAGACCCACTTGCTCCTGAAGCCCTCAATCCTCTTCCCGGGGTTCGAAATTGTGATGGAGCCGCCGTACGCGACGAAGCTCGCGCACGCGGAGGCGGAACCACGGGAGGTCCGAAGGGAGAAGTAGTGGCGTAGCAAGGCCACCGAGGGTTTCACCCCCTACGTGAGCCTCACAATAGTAGGCGAAGATCGCCAGAAGAAGGACGGAGTTGGGATGGAGGTGCAGAGCTTGAGTATTGTAAAGGCGGAGTACAGAGAAGAAGAACTCAGAAAAGGGAGGCACCAGACCGGCGACGATGGTGCTCACGAAGAGCGGACAGAAGGTTCTCCCTCGGCCTTCAGGGATGGTAGAGCCGGCCTTGAACGCCTTCGTCCTGTCGATGCCCTGCGCCGCCGCCATCTGGCGCACCCGGGCAAGGCCCGCCTCTGACACATTGGGCGAGTCCAAGGCAGACGAGTACCAAGCTCCGGCCGGGGCTTGGCGAGGCGCCATGACTGGCTAGGGCGCGTAGACGGAGTAGATCTGAAGACTTCGGAAGCAGGGAGGAGAGGCGCAAGAAAGGGGATCTGAGCAGCAACTGGAGGAAGTAAAGGAGGCAAGGGAGATGTCGCTCCTTTATCAACTCGCGCGGTTGCAGAGGCTCCCACGTCCAATCAACCGCCACGTGGCGCCCAAGGCCGCAGGCTGTTAGGGCCCGCGACGCTTCGCACTTGCCCTTTCACCTCTCTGCTCGGACAAGTTCGGGCGCGCCGTGGGCCCGGGGGCTACTGTCGGCGTTCTGGGAATGGGGGTCCCCAGACTTGCCTGCCTGCGGCCTGCGGCGTGGCTCAAAGGAGGCCCAGCACAGCCCATCTTGATCAACACAGGCTCAAGACCCTCGCGAGGGGCCAAGCCTCATGGGGCGGACGACAAGGAGCTTCCTCACGCACGGCCTCGTCAGGCTGGCTCATGAGGAGGCGGAGAGTTCAAGGCGGGGTACCTCACGAGGTGCCCATGACGCAAGCCATGACGACCAAGGGCGCCAGTCGGGCGCCAGCCCGCGCAGTGTCCTCCTTTCCTCTTTGGTGCAAAGGGAGCAAGCGCAGGCGAGAGCATCAAGCAAAGGCATCCATTTCGATGCAACAAGACCAAGACCAGCCCAATGGCAGGAAGGAAGTCATTGTGGAGCCCAAGCCGGCGTCACCACCAGAGCCTTTGACAGGCGAGGACCAACTTTAGTCAGGATAAGTGTACCCGCTGTTCCCCGTCAAAATGGCCAATTGTTGGCGCGCTTCCCGCTCAATATTTGGGAAGAGGCCCAGGGCCTTTGCCTATAAATAGGACTAGCCACCACAAGGAATAAAAACACATAACCCTCGCCAAGAAACTAGTAGATAGAGCGATTGAACTCTTCCCAGCAGTTCGTCGCACCAGCCAAGAACAGACCCTCGCGAGGCCGTTCTGCCTTGTATTGTTCATCTTCATGCCCAAGAGGCAATCCACCACACCACACACTGGAGTAGGGTATTACACCACAATGGTGGCCTGAACCAATATAAATCATGTGTCTCTTGTGTTGTTCTGTTTGGTAGTTTAGGTCCTAGCGATTCGGTGAGGAGCGAGCCGGTAGAGGGTTAAATCTCCGCATGCACCCCAGTGTTCGAACTTCACGGGTCTGCCAGAACCCGAAATTTGACAGTGGGTGGTGCCATGTAGACAGGCCTGCAGCTGAGGTGGTGTGGTGGTAGGGCCTTCACGAAGATCTGCATGCTGGCACGCAGGCGCTCGATGAGTTGGCCTAGGAACTACATGTTGCCACGCAGGTGCCCGCCCAGCTGGTTGGGCTGGCCTGGCGGTGGCCTCGCTGGCGTCATAGGTGAGGGCCTTGTCGGGTGGCCCGGCAAGGGTTTTGCCGTGGCGTGCTGTTGTCCCTGGCAAGGCGCCTGCCAGGGGGGGCCTCGGGAATTTCCTTGGCTAGAATCTTGCCAAGGATTGTCGTCTTCTAGTCCTCATCTGGTCTTGTATGTTTATGATCTTGACGAAGATCTGCATGCCACCAAGGAGGTGTCTCCCGAGCCCTTGTCTTAATGTAGTCGACTATGCTAGAGGCTGTGGGCTCAAGGGTGACTCGCTCTGTTGATGTGGGGCGAGCCGCCCCGGCAAGGGTCTCGCCGGGGCTGCTGAGGTAGCCCCCCGCAAGGGTCTTGCCGGGGGAGCCTGCTTCGTCCTCTGCTCCTCGTGATTTTGGCTTTGGTGTTTTCCTTGGCTAACTTGCGCTCTGGTCTTACCTTGGCTTACCTCCCTTGCTCTGCTTGGTGTGACTGTGGGCGCGGCTCTGACTGCCCGTGCACAGGTATAGGGGTACAAAAATGCACCCCTCTTTTTGTACACCGACAATAATAAAGCCCAATATTGTCCAAAACAGTAGATAATATAGCATGGAGCAATCAAAAATTGTAGATACGTTGGAGACGTATCAATAGGACTATGTATTGGGGGGCAAGAGTGACAGAAGCTTCAACCTAGCATAGAAATTGATGCATACGGGATTGAAGGGGGACCAATATATATTAATGCTATGGTTGGGTTTTACTTTAATGAACGTTAGTATTTGTGGATGCTTGCTAATAGTTCCACTCATAAGTGCATTGAATTCCAAGTAAGGGATGACATGCTAGCAGTGGCCTCTCCCACATAAAACTTGCTATCGGTCTAGTAACGTAGTCAATTGCTTAGGGACAATTTCACAACTCCTACCACCACTTTTCCACACTTGCTATACTAACTTTATTGCTTCTTTACCTAAACAGCCCCTAGTTTTTTTTACGTGCTCTTTATATTCTTGCAAACCTATCCCATTACACCTACAAAGTACTTCTAGTTTTATACTTGTTCTAGGTAAAGCGAACGTCAAGCTTGCGTAGAGTTGTATCGGTGGTCGATAGAACTTGAGGGAATATTTGTTCTACCTTTAGCTCCTCGTTGGGTTCGACACTCTTACTTATTGAAAGAGGCTATAATTGATCCCCTATACTTGTGGGTTATCATAGAACTTGATGTAGTCTTGGGAACCCACTTGACCAAGGCCTTGGGAGCTTCTTCAAATGCATCAATCTCCTCTTGAAGCTTATCCTTGCCTTTTTGCTTGTGGTCTTGTGGTGGAAGATCATCTTGAGCTTGTGTCTCTTGGAAGGAAGTAGGATCGTACTTCTCTTGTTGTGGAACAAACTTCGTCTTGGGGTATTGATCTTCTTCCCACTCAACTCCATTGGCATTGAACTTTCATTCAAAACCAATACCTTGATTCTTCCGGTGCCTTCCTTGCTTGCGTACAATTTCCTCAAATTTCTTACTTCCGGCAAGGCTCTTGTAAACACCTTTCTCTATAATTCCCTTCAATAAGCTATTTCTTGCTCAAGTGTAACTTGGCTAAGAGAATCATTAGTGGAATTAAGAGAACTACTAACAATATTGGATTTAGCGTGATTATTGTTACTACTAAAAGAAGAATCTTTCTTGTTCTTGTTGCTAGATTTGACTTGTGGCATGTAAGTAGACAATAGTAAATGCTTGGGAATGTAAGAAGGACTTTTCTTGCGAAGATCATAATTGATTGCTTTTAAGAACCCATGCTCTTGCTCAAGGTTGAGCTTCTCAAAGCGTAGATTCTCATGAGTCTTTAAAAGTTCTCGATGATCTTCCAAGGTAGTTTCATGAGCTAACTTAAGAGTGTTTAGTTCTTTAGTTAGACGCTCAATATCCTTCTTATCACCATTTGTTTTATCTTGATTAGCATGATTAATAGAAAATTCATCATAGTTTTCATCACTAGAGTTGTCAACAAGTAAATCATCATCACCTAGCAAATCATCTTCATCACTATTGAAATCAACATACTCAGGGTGTGATACCTTTGGGCCTTTAGCCATGAAGCATCTTCCAATTCCTTCATTTGGTGAGTCAAATATGGTGTAGGAGTTGGTTGACACAAGTGCTAGACCGGCAACACCTTCATCTTGAGTATATTCGGAGTCGGAGTGATAACTTCTTTCGGAGTGATGGTCGGAGCCGGATACCCATTCACCAACATGAGCTTGATGTCTTTGTTTTGTGTAGCTCTTTGATGATTTGTCCTTCCTTTCCGAGTTCTTGCTTCTCCGAGAGGTTCTTCGTTCATAACAATCATCTCTACTCCTTCTCTCTCTCTTGGTGGTGATTCTTCTCTCCTACTTCTTATTTTGGGAGAATATTCCCTTCTTTTGTAGGGAGCCGTACACTCATTTGAGTAGTGTCCGGGTCTTCCACAATTGTATCAATTACGCTCACGACTAGAAGATCTTTTGTCATTGTAGGAACTTGACTTGGAACTTCTTTCCTTGCTTCTACTCTTGTAGAACTTGTTGAAGTTCTTCACCATTAGGCTCAATTCTTCATTGAAGGTTTGTTTCTCACTTGATGATGTGGGAGCATCACATGAGGCTTTGTAAGCACTACTTGACTTGTTGTGAAGCTCTTCCTTATGCTTGAGTGACATCTCATGAGCAACAATTCTTCCAATGACTTCCGTATGCTTGAGATCTTTGTAGTTGGGCATCATTTGAATCAATGTGCACACGGTATCATATTTTCCATCCAAGGCTCTTAGGATCTTCTTGATGATGAATCTATCGGTCATCTCTTCACTTCCTAAGACAGCAATCTCATTTGTGATGAGGGCAAGCCTAGAGTACATTTCAGCGACACCTTCACCATCCTTCATTTTGAACTTGTCAAGTTGACTTTGAAGCACATCCAATTTGGATTCCTTGACGGAGTCGGTACCTTCGTGCATATCAGTAAAAGTATCCCAAATTTCCTTTGCATTCTCAAGATGGCTGATTTTGTTGAATTCTTCGGGGCACAATCCGTTGAAGAGGATATCATAAGCTTGAGCATTGTATTGCAGCATCTTCAACTCTTCCGCGGTAGCTTCACGGTTTGGTTCTCTCCCATCAAAGAATTCACCTTGCAAGCCAATACACACAATAGCCCAAACGGTGGGGTTATGTCCAAGAATATGCATTTTCATCTTATGCTTCCAACTAGCAAAATTAGTACCATCAAAGTAAGGACCTCTATGGTGGTAATTTCCCTCGCTAGACGCCATACTCTCCTAGGTTGTGAAACCAAGGCTATGATCACCAAATGCTATGGAAATCAAGGCAAATGGAGACCGTATCTCTGATACCACTTGTAGGATCGGAAGTATGTCTAGAGGGGGGGGGTGATTAGACTACTTGACCAAATAAAAATCGAGCCTTTTTCGAATTTTAAGTCTTGGCAGATTTTAGTAACTTTGCACAAGTCAAGCAATCAACCTACACATGCAATTCTAAGAGTGTAGCAGCGGAATGTAAAAGAATTGCACATGAAGGTAAAGGGAGGAGTTTGAGGGAGCAAACACAATGAAGACACGGAGATTTTTTATCCGTGGTTCCGATAGGTGGTGCTATCGTACATCCACGTTGATGGAGACTTCAACCCACAAAGGTAATGGCTGCATGAGTCCACGGAGGGCTCCACCCACAAAGGGTCCATGAAGAAGCAACCTGTCTATCCCACCATGGCCATCGCCCACGAAGGACTTGCCTCACTAGGGTAGATCTTCATGAAGTAGGCGATCTCCTTTCCCATACAAACTCCTTGGTTCAACTCCACAATCTTGACGGAGGCTCCCAAGTGACACCTAACCAATCTAGGAGACACCACTCTCCAAAATGTAATACATGGTGTGTTGATGATGAACTCCTTGCTCTTGTGCTTCAAATAATAGTCTCCCCAACACTCAACTCTCTCTCATAGGATTGGATTTGGTGGAAAGATGATTTGAGTGGAAAGCAACTTGGGGAAGGCTAGAGATCAAGATTTATGTGGTTGGAATGGAAGATCTTGGTCTCAACACAAGTGTAGGTGGTTCTCTCTCAGAAAATGTATGTCGGAAGTGTAGGCATATTCTGATGGCTCTCTCCATGAATGAAGAGTGGGTGGAGGGGTATATATAGCCTACACAGAAAATCTAACCGTTACACACAAATTACCAAACTCGGTGAGACCGAATCATGAAACTCGGTCGGACCGATTTGGTTCAAAATGTGAACGTTAGGATTTTCGATGGGACCGACATGTCAACTCGGTGGGACCGATTTCATTAGGGTTAGGGCATAACGTAATCTCAGTGAGACCGATTACACAAACTCGGTGGGACCAATTTTAGTAATAAGCTAACCAGAGAGTTGGTCATGCAAACTCGGTGGGACCGATTCACTCATCTCGGTTGACCAAAACGTTACGAAGGGGAAACAGAGAGTTTGCATTGCGAACTCAGTGGGACCGATCGCTCATCTCGGTTAGACCGAAATGTTATGAAGGGAAACAGAGATTTTGCAATCCCATCTCGGTGAGACCGAGATCCCTATCGGTGAGACCGAAATGACTATGGTTTGTGGCAGTGGCTATGTCAAGAGAACTCGGTGGCGCCGGATAGAAGGTTTCAGTGGGGCCGAGTTTGACTTTTTGGTTTGGGACATATGTGGATATGAGAAAGTGGTTGAGGGCTTTGGAGCATATCACTATGCATTTTGAGCAAGAAACCCATTAAGCAACACCTCATCCCCTTTTAATAGTATTGGCTTTTCCTATGGACTCAATGTGATCTTGGATCACTAAAATGAAAATGTAGAGTCTTGATCTTTAGAGCTTGAGCCAATCTTTTGTCCTTAGCTTTTTGAGGGGTCCACATTTCTGATCCATGCCATGCCAACAATTGAACTTTCCTGAAATATTGATCTTGGAATAGCATTAGTTCAATGAGCTATATGTTGTTGATAATTACCAAAACCACCCAGGGATAGTTGCACTTTCACGTCTCAACGGATTTAGATGGTGCCCTATTTAACGTGAATGCAGCCGTCTCTAAAGAATAACCCAAAACAATAGTTGTAAATTAGTAAGGGACATCATAGATCCACTACAAGAAATATGTCAACTTATGACCATCTGTCAGTGACCCTGGAAGAATTGGTCATAGATTTATGACCATTTGAGACCAATTGGTCAAAAGCTGTTCGAGGGGCTCCAAACCCTAAACCATTGCGACCATTTTGGTCAGAAAGGTCATAATTTCCTTACATGAAATGGTCATAAAGCTAACAGCGCTAGTCCGCTGCCTTATTTCTAGTTGTTAACGACCAATATAGATGGTCATAGCCTTGTAAATTGTGATGGGTTGCTATGACTAGGCGCCACCTCATCAGTTTTGCCTATGTGTCATGTCCATGTGGCAGTTTTTGCCCTAGGTTGTGAAGCAACCTATATTTCTGTCATTCCCAAAATTCCCAAAAAAATCTCATAAATTCTTTGGGTCATATCTTCGTCAAATATGTAAAAACCTTCCTTGCCTAGTTCAAAAATAATTCAAAAATATTCATTTTCCTATTCTGTTCAGAGTAACAGTTTGTGAAGGAAGTACCACTTTGGCATGTCCAAATAGTATCCATTTTCTACAGTGCTTTCCTATGCCCAAATAACCATCCTCCACCAAATGCTAGCTCAATCCATTCATTATTTTGAGCCGAGCTTCAACATTCGTATTTATGTCCAGTGTGGTGGTTTGCAAAGCAAGTACCACCTAGGCTCCTCCTTTTGAGCTGAAAATTTGTGAAAACGGTCTTCTTAGTAACTGATCATCCTCAGCCAAAACTCACGCCCATTAGCCATGTACATTTCCCGTACCGCTAATCAAACACTTGGCTGCTAATTCATGTTTGAGCATCGATTGGTCTCCTCGTGAGAATTTTATGTTGTAATTTTCTTCCTAGCACCAACCTGGGGAGTGCCCAACCCACTAGACATGCCTAGGCCGCCCAGAACACATGGCAACGCCACGGTCACGCGGTGACCACGCGACGGGCATGCGAGTTTACGCGCTCTAGAGTTGGGGCCCTCGGCCACCGCCCAAACCTCAACGTATCACCACCAAACCATGTATTTATGGTTAAATAGGTCCTTATGTAACTAGAAATGATTTTTGGAAAAAATAAATAGCAAACTATGAGGCAGTTGCAGTTCAAATTTGACCCGCTTCCAGCTGAATCGGCAGAAATTTGTCTTTTTCACGAGAGGTGGATCAAAAAATTTTACACCAGACCATTTTGTCAATTGTGCATTAAATATGGCCTAGTATTTTATAAAAATTATTTGGTCCAATTTTGCAACAATTATTTGGTAGTTCCTTCACAAAAAAACCTCCTTTCGGGCACTCGAAAAATGGAAAATGGTTTTTTCGTCCAACGAAAATGAAAAACTTCCTTAGGCAACATTGTTTGCTATTCCAATATGCACCCTTGTGCACAATATGAGATCATTTGAACAAACTATGCCATGAATGTGGCCATAAGATTGATCATTTGGCTTGAAAGCCATGAATCTTCACACTTGATAGCTCATTTCTGAGAACACTTTTTTAAAATAATTACCATATTACAAGTTTATTATATTTCCTGGAAACTTGGTCACATATAATGACACAATGCGAAGGTTTTCCAATTTTTTGATTGTTTTTGAATTTTTTATGCCCGTTTCAAAATGCGGTCAAAACGGCGGGCTTGACCGTTCCTAGCTAGTGATTGAATCTTGGAATTTTTTTGGTGTTTCTATGATTAAATAGATACTTATGTACCTAGAAATGATTTTTGGAAAAAATAAAGAGCAAACTATGAGGCAGCTACAGTTCAAATTTGACCCATTTCCACCTAAATTGACGACAATTTGTCTTTTTCATCAGAGGTGGATCAAAACTTTTTTCACCCAACCATTTTGTCAATTGTGCATTATATATGGCCTAGTATTTTAGAAAAATGATTTGGTCCAATTTTGCAACAATTATTTGGTAGTTCCTTCACAAAAAAACCTCATTTCGGGCACTCGGAAAATGAAAAATGGTTTTTTCGTCCAAAGAAAATGAAAACTTCCTTAGGCAACATTGTTTGCCATTCTAATATGCACCCTTGTGCACAATATGAGATCATTTGAACAAACTATGCCATGAATGTGGCCATAAGATTGGTCATTTGGCTTGAAAGCCGTTGATCTCCACACTTGATAGCTCGTTTCTGAGAACACTTTTTTAAAATTATTGCCGTATTACAAGTTTGTTATTTTTCCTGGAAACTTGTCCACATATAATGACACAATGCGAAGGTTTTCCAATTTTTTGATTTTTTTTGAATTTTTTATGCCCATTTCAAAATGCGGTCAAAACGGCGAGAATGACCGTTCCTAGCTAGTGGTTGAATCTTGGAATTTTTTTGGTGTTTCTATGATTAAATAGATACTTATGTAACTAGAAATGATTTTTGGAAAAAATAAATAGCAAACTATGAGGTAGTTACAGTTCTAATTTGACCCGCTTCCAACTGAATCAGCGGAAATTTGTCTTTTTCACGAGAGGTGGATCAAAACTTTTTTCACCCAACCATTTGGTCAATTCTGCATTAAATATGGCCTAGTATTTTATAAAAATGATTTGGTCCAATTTTGCAACAATTATTTGGTAGTTCCTTCACAAAAAAACCTCATTTTGGGCACTCGAAAAATGGAAAATGTATTTTCCGTGCAAATAAAATGAAAACTCCCTTAGGCAACATTGTTTGGAATTCCAAGATGCACCCTTGTGCATAATATGAGATCATTTGAACAAACTATGCCAAGAATGTGGCCATAAGATTGATCATTTGGCTTGAAAGCCACGAATCTTCACCCATGATAGCTCATTTCTGAGAACACTTTTTTAAAATAATTGACGTATTACAAGTTTGTTATTTTTCCTAGGAACTTGGCCACATATAATGACACAATGC
The DNA here is from genome assembly GCF_018294505.1 of Triticum aestivum. Classification (NCBI taxonomy): domain Eukaryota; kingdom Viridiplantae; phylum Streptophyta; class Magnoliopsida; order Poales; family Poaceae; genus Triticum; species Triticum aestivum. Next base: position 344,944,279 of record NC_057795.1, on the reverse strand, counting down.
GAAGGTTTCCCAATTTTTTGATTTTTTTTTAATTTTTTATGCCCGTTTCAAAATGCGGTCAAAACGGCGGGAATGACCGTTCCTAGCTAGTGGTTGAATCTTGGAATTTTTTTGGTGTTTCTTTGATTAAATAGATACTTATGTACCTAGAAATGATTTTTTGAAAAAATAAAGAGCAAACTATGAGGTAGCTGCAGTTCAAATTTGACCCGCTTCCTGCTGAATCAGCGGGAATTTGTCTTTTTCACCAGAGGTGGATCAAATCTTTTTACACCCAACCATTTGGTTAATTGTGCATTAAATATGGCCTAGTATTTTAGAAAAATGATTTGGTCCAATTTTGCAATAATTATTTGGTAGGTTCTTCACAGAAAAACCTCATTTCGGGCACTCGAAAAATGGAAAATGTCTCTTTTGTGCAATGAAAGTGAAAACTCCCCATATCAACATTGTTTGTCATCACAAGATACACACATGTATATTAATTTATCTTAACAAACTATACGTAGTTAATATGTTGAATGTTTGCCCTAAATAAGAGGATAAAAACTATAAGAGAATATAAGCTGAATTCTGATTGGTGGAATCCGTTGTGGCATGGATCGATGACGTGGCAAACATCTGTCCATCCGCCCATCCATACATCCATCCGTCCGTCCATCCAACCCACTGCAGCCTCTCTCTCTCTCACGCGCGTGAACCCTAGCCGATCCAGATCCCTCCCCACCTCCATTCCTCTCCCCCGATCCAGATCCCTCCGCCGCTGCCCCATCCTCCTCTCCCCTCGCCTCCGCCACCCACCTCTCCCCTCGTCGCCGATCTGCAGCTGTCTGCACCCTCCCCTCCCCTCCACTCATCACAAGACAAGATAAGAAGAAAGAGAGGTAGCTCTATCGCCGGCGGCCATGGCGCGCCTCTTCCCCGTCCCAGATCAGATCCAGCACGCCCCCAACCGCATCCACAGCCCACACCACCGCAGCTCCCAATCCCTCCCACGCAGCCGCCGCCAATGCCTCCTGGATAGCCACCTCGACGGGACGACGACGGCGACTAGGACGTCTTCCTCCCCCAGCGATGGCAACGTTCTTCGCCATCGCTGTGGTCGGGCTGCGGCGACCAGCAGAGGAACTCCTCCGGCAGAGGGGGAGTCCTCCCTTGCTTCCTTGTCCACCACGAAGCACACACAGGCAGGGGAGGAGCCGCGGCGTCCAACCTCCACCGCCGCTCGAAGCCGGCAAATCATCTGACGTGTGAGTGCCTTCTCTCCTTCTCCCTCCTCTGCTTCTTCCTTCTTCCCCCGAACTGATGTGTGATGTGCACGCAGATGCAGTTGAAGGGGCCAGGCCATGGAGAGGCTGCAGGGCCATGGACATGCCAGAGAGCAGGACATTCTTGGCCGATGTAGAAGCTGCAGGAGAGGAGGGCTCTGACCTTGATGAATGCCATGCAATGGAAGGTAGCTCTCCCTCTCTCTTTGTCCCCTCTTCTTCCTCTTTGTGCAAGTTAGCAACCCCGAAGATCGATCTACCTCATGTGGTGTTTATGAAACATTTATGCTGATAATGCAAATGCTAACTAGTTGCCATCCGGTTGATTGCTTATTTTATTCAGGTCGGCAAGGCAGCCAGTGGGACGGAGGCGACGAACTCTGCTGCAGCCACGGTCGGCTGTGCTTCTGCCTTCGTGGTGGCCTTGGACTTGTGATTGTGGTGTTGTGCTTTGACCAGTGGCATGATTTACACATTATGGCAATGTTAGGTTTAGGGAAATATGTATTGTTGCTCCTGATTGAACCAGTTGACCGGTACATTGCAGCTAGAACAAGAATATAACTATTTCTTTGCTGCCTCCCAGCCCTTCTGTTGATCTTTTCAACACGATTTTCTGATAATTGAAAACCAGCAACAATTGCACTAAAAATATTATAGTGAAACCATATTATATCATATGCTCCATGTTGTATACATATTAAAACCAAAAATAGGAGCAGTTTCAGTCATGCAGATTAGAAATGAATTCTGCTCTGCTTTGCTGTAGGTGTATGCTCTTATTGCTGAATAGTTTGGTGATATTGTGATGTCACATTTCACCTGTCATAACATGACAGAGAGCTCATGAGTTACAACAAAGTAATCTTAGTTCTTAGTCTGTGTTATTTCAATATAAGTAATCTTCTATACAGTCAAAAACTGATGCACGTGCTACTAGCAGTAGTGTTTGTGATTTTGTTTTCCTCTACCAACTGTCAATTAATTCCCTGGTTACTACTATGTAGGGGATGTTACTATTTTAAGTTTCTATACTACTATTTGTGCTGCTGCTGTTTTGTCGGTGTTATGCATATAGGCATGGGAGATGCTATCCTAGAATTATGCACTGCTTGAGCTCATATATCTCCATTTAACTACTGTGGTTTATGTTTCTGTCTTGGTGATATAGGAATCGGTGCTTGCTATGTCTTGTGTAGTGGTTTGATTACTTTCTAGTAGATACACATGTACTGGCTATTTATAGTGCTTCATTTGCTACCGCTCCTCCAGGCTCTGCACCGTGAAAGCAACCAATTCATGATAAGACTTGGTGTGGCTGATGCACATAGCTACTTTCAGTACCTTGTTAACAGTGTTGAGGACAAGTTAAATCCTATATTGGTGTCCTGTTCTTGTAAACATTATGTAAAGCTAAAATTCTTCTGTGTCTTGCTTCCTGTGTCTTGCTCATTTGATATAAACATTATGTAGAGCTCTGTTTCTTCTTCTTTTGCTTCCTGTATGTATGTATGTGTCTGACGACGAAGTTGGTTTCTTCAGAATTGATCGAGTCTGACAAAGTTGTTCTGAACATTTCTTGAAACAGGGCGAGGCCGGTGATGTCCATGCGGTGATGTCCCTGGGGTGGAGCCACTGTGCCCGACGCTTTCCCTGGTCACCGCGGTGGTGCTTCGGCGGCTTCCAGACCCTCTCCTGGATGTGGTGATGGTCACACCACAGCCGTGGTGTGGCTGAGCCTCTGCTACGGCTACAATGTCCCTCTAGTGAGCTCCTCCCCATTCCTTCTTCTCTGATGTAGCTCCTGCATGGCCTTGGCCATGATTTGGGTTGGACGTGGGGATGTACTAGTTGCTGCTAGATGCTGTAACCAAGCATCAACTCCTACTGGAGCTCTCTGGTGATAAATTCATGTGGTTCTAGGGTCTGTCAGTAGCTGCCCACGTGCACTTGCTTTAGATATGTGCCCCTGTGATGCTCTGGTGATATGGAGTGGCTGATATCAAAATCATGGTGGTGTTGATGCTTATCTTGTGTGTCCCTGGTGGTGGTGGTGTTGACAGCAGTTACACACCTAGCTTGTAACTAATATCATTACTGCTAATTTACCTCAAGTTAGTCTGAACATGGTTGAAATGAGCGCTGCTAATTTTGATGTCTAATATCAATTTTTACCCCAAGTCCTTAAGTAATTATTTTCATTACATCAAAGTTAGCTGAGAATATTGACTAGAATATTTTATGTATGACATGATGCATGTACACATACGGTTGAGAAAATACCGAGCTGTAGTGGAACAACCTGGAGTTAGAGAACTTCCAGGACAAGATCAACGAGGTGACCGGCATTATGGTGGCCGTGTACGGCGGCGACCACAAGTTCTTCGGTGAGCTGGCAGTGTCCATATTGTGTGATATATGATGCTGCTCCGTTGTGCATCTCTCTTTTCTTGTGTGTCGCATCATTGTTGCTTGATAGAGTAAATGATTTCAGTTTTGGTTGTGTCCAATCTTTACTATGTACCATGCTTAGTGTTTACTAAACTGAGGCATTGGGCATTGGAATTTAGGCATTTATGTATAATTTTAGTTTTGGATGTGTCCAATGCAAACATTGCTGTCAACTGTCAAGTTGATTTTAAAATGTCTTGTTAACTTCATTATTCTGTTATTTATTGTTAAATATGCTGTTAGATTTACTTCTATTTTGTTCCTAAACATTTTGTTCTCTAACATGCAGATGCTGGGCTTTCATGTTTCTTCGTGAGCATCAGGACAAAGAAGTCGGAGGAAGCATAGTTCTAACATTGCTGTCAAGTGTCAAGTTTTGCATTAATGAAGCCCTTTATGCTGCTCCTATTTGTATGTGTGTATGATGTAGCAGAACCTGGCCCATGTGATTGTACACTTGTGGAGCTTGTTATCTGATTGTAAACTTGATGCTGATCGCATTTGTATGTGTGTTATATGATGTAGCACTTTGATGGTTGATAATATTTGAAGTATTTCGTGTGTTTTCTATGTGCCAATTTAAAACCAGGTATTTATTTGGATGAAATAAAAAATATGAAGAATATTGCCCTGATGGCTAGGACCCAGTACTAGAACCTGACAATGGGGACCCACCTGACTAGTGAACCCAATTTATAAAAAAAGAAAAAAATGAAACTGTTGAGACAAAAAGGCCACAACCCAACAATAAAAAGGCTGCAATATTGGGCTTGGCCCATGTACCCAACCAAAAATTGACAGACAAAAAAAACACAAATAGGCTGAATTGTTGGGCTCGGCCCATGTAGAAAATCGAATTGGACCGGGCTGAATCTTGTGCCACATCAGCTTGCCACGCTGGATGCCTACGTGGCCTGGGGGAGGTTGCTAGTGACCAAAACGCCACAGTAGGAATATTTTGGTCGTAAACGTCTTTGACCATTCCAGAAGAAAGGTCGCTATAGTCAGTTTACGACGGCCAGCTTTTGACCTTCTGTTTTTGGTCACAAAAAGGTCATAAATGGAAATTTGTGACCTTTCCGTGACCAATAGTGGTGGTCATAAGTTGACATATTTCTTGTAGTGATCGCACCATATCTAATAAAGTGCGGTTATGACGTTCGGACGCACCATTACGCTGCGGTGTTCTGGGTGGCGTGAGCTGCGAAACTATTCCGCATTGTTTCAAGTGAAGACCAAACTCATAACTCAAATATTCTCCTCCACGATCAGATCATAGAAACTTCATTTTCTTGTTATGATGATTTTCCAATTCACTCTAAAATTCTGTTAATTCAAAAATGATTTAAAACTTTAGAAATTAATATAGAATAATCTGTAGCTCGGATTAAAATACTTTGTACATGAAAGTTACTCCGAGCGACGAGAGGAATCCGAATGCTCAGTCCGTTTGTCCGTCACACGTCCATAGCATAGCGAACATGTAAACTTCCCCCTCTGGTTCGTCTATCCAAAAATGCCAAACTTCGGGAAAGCATTCCCAGATGTTGTCCCCCTTCGCCGGTATCGTGTAGCACCGCGGTAGAACACTCCTAGCATTGTGTATTGCCATGTTATGCCTTGTGATGCCTTGTTTGCTCTGTATTTATTGTTTCTTCCCCCTCTTCTCTCCAGTAGACCTCGAGACCGCTGCTGATGCCACTGTGATCGACTACGTCGACGACGAACCCTTCTTCCCTTTCAGCGGAGCTTCCAGGCAAGCCGCCCCTTTGATCATCCCGATATCGCCCATTCCATTCTCTCATGCTTGCATTAGATTTTGCTACTATAATTGTTTGCTCCTATGCTGATGCATAGCCTGCTTTTGTATCTGTTGTTGTACCTTACCTACTTATCCTAAACTGCTTAGTATAGATTGGTTAGTGATCTACCTGTGACCACCCCCCCACCTTGTCCTTGTTGCCCCTGCTTCATCATCGACGACTCGATCAACATGATCGATGACCAAGCCCGACACCTCACATCACATCATGCCCCTTTTGTTGCTCGACTCTGCAGAGTTACCATCGAGTGTCAAGGGTGATACCTCGCACATCACTCCTGATGAGATCTCTGTAGTGTAGCTATTCGGTTGTAGTCATCGAGGGTGATTCCTCCTTAACCACTTCCGATACGACTCTGTCGTGCAATCCCTCAAGTGTGAACCTCGAGGGTGGTTCCTCTTACTTCACCTTGATAATTACATCGAGTGGAATCCATCGAGGGTGATTCCTCGGGTTTTCCCCTTGATGTTCGGACACACGGTTACCTTGACTTTACTTGAGACCTTGGTGAAAGTCGGGCGGGCCCGGAGAGCACCCGCAAGATAATTACATGGCACGGTCGGGCATTCTAGGCCCTTGCCGTAAGTCCACGAGACGGGGCGACAGGGTCACATCGATCGTGAGTCTCTACTCGTCTCCGCAAGCTAATAATACACTATGGTTTGGGTATGTGTTCTGAGTTGGCCTTTGGCCTTCACGCACTAACCACCATGCGAGAATAGTTATGGGCCTCGGCATTGCAGTATCAGCCAAAGCTTTGTCAGATGTCCAGTTCAGCATTGCGGCACGGCTGTGTCGAAACCATCCATGTAGAGGTGTGCCTAGACCCGCCCTGCTCGCAACGACTCGGAGTGCAACGGACGATGGGCCCAGACCCCGGGGTGCTTAGGATGTAGACTGGCGGGGACCTCCCTGCTAAGCCTAGGTAGGGCTACGACGTGTTAATCTTCTGAGGCCGGGCATGACCCAGGAAACTGTGTCCAGCCAGAGTAATCAAGCGTGTTGGAAAACATGGTGCACCCCTGCAGGGAAAATTAATAGCCGTGTCCACGGTAACAGACATTCAAACTTATATCCTGATCTTTTACAACTAGAAATGGATACTGGAGATATGTGGCTCCGGGATTGCCTTCTCGCAGGGAGTCGAGGAAGGATCTCTGGGCGTTAATTCTACAACATGCTTGTTAAATATAAATTGCTATTCTTTACTCTTCTACATGCTGCAAGATGCTTGGAGCTGCTTGAAGATGCTTGGAGCTGCTTGAAGATGCTTGTCTTTGATAGGCTAGGCCTTCCCCTCTACTCTGGCATTCTGCAGTTCAGTCACAGATACAACCCTTCCATTTGATACCAATGCATACTTAGTATAGATCTGATGCTTACGAGTACTTTGGATGAGTACTCACGGTTGCTACCTATCATACCCTAGCTAGTTCATGCATTAGAGTGTTGCATCATGTCTATTCCTTTCAACAGAAACTTGAAATGGGGATGACAGAACCCCCAGCCCCCTCTGAATCCAACTAGGGTTTACTAAAAATATTTTCAATGAACCTGAAATGCCCTTCTAAAATGTCCATCATTTTTGTCTTGGTTCAGAACCTCTGCCAAAAGTGGTGCACAATTTTCTAGGTCATCCTAAGGTCTTTGAATTAAATCATAAGTATTTGAATTTGGGCATTTAAAATTTATAAAATATTTTAAATGTTCAAATAATCCTAAACTAAAATGTTCCATGATGTTTATATTTTAAACAGTGGGCATGAGCAGTTTGGGGATTTTTGGAGTTGCTTAGGTATTTTTAGAAATCCACAAAGCTAAAGAAGTAAATAGAAAACAGAAATGAAAAGAGAGAGAGGGAACTAACCTGGCAGCCCACCAGCCAGCCCACCTAGCCGGCCCAGCCCAGCCACCGCTCCAGCGAGCTGCTTGGCCTCGCCAGGCAGGCAGCCAGGTGCTCGACGTCGGCACCGTAGCGCGCCACGCAGCTGCCTGCCGCTCTGCTTCCTCCTCTCGCCGTTCTGCCGCCCTGGGTCGATCGACCACTCCTCCCTCAAGCTCGCAGACAAGCTCCCTCCTCCCCAGCTCCTCTCCCTTGCTCTCCCGCACCATGGCCGATGCCACCACCGCCGCACCGCCGCCGTACTCGCGCTCTTCGTCATCCTTGCGCCGCGCCACCATGTCCAGGAGCTTCGCCACCTTCCTCTCTGTTGAGCAAGCCGAGCCCCGAGCGCTTGCTTGCCCCGAAGCCACTGCACCGACCCCGTTCGACCTCGCCACCGCCGGAGATCCCTTGCGCCGTCGCCGCCGCACCAGCTCGTCCCCGACCGCGCCGTCAGCTTCCTCAAGACCGCCGTGAGCCTGGCTACCTCCTCCCCCTTTCCTTTCTCGCTCTCGTGCACCACAGCGAGCGCATGGAGCTTCACCGCACGCGTCGCCGCCGAGCTCGTCGTCGACGTGTGTCCGGCCAACCACCGGCCACCCCACCATGTCTAACGCACTCACCGCATCCCTAGGGGCCCAACACACCTCACCACGTGCCTCGCCGTGCCCCATAGCTTTGGATTCGTCTTCACCCGACTCCGGCGACCGCCAAAGTCGTCGCCGGTGATGTTTCCGGCCACCCCAAGTTCAACCACCACCACCAAGAGCTGCGGCTCGATCCTAGCTACACGTAGATGCTCTTCGCCGTCCATTTGGTCGCCGGAATGCACAAAAGCACTCTCTCCGCCGCGTCTGGCCTCGCCGGCGGCTAGACGCCGGTGAGTTTGACCATTGACTTTGACTAGGGTGGGTCCAGGTTGACTCCCATGAGTCGATGACAAGTGGGACCCCCTCTGCTAATTAACCAGTTTAATTTTAACTAATTTTAGTTAGTTTAATTAACTACTGACATGCGGGACCCACTGTTCAGTTTGACCTGGACCAGCTCCGTTGACCACTGACGTCATCCTGACGTATTGCTGACGCAGTAAGTTATTTACTGGAATTATATTTACACAGGAAATTCCAGAAATTACCACAAAACTTCAAAAAATCATAGAAATTAATCTGTAGCTCCAAATGCAAAGTGTTATATATGAAAAATGATCAGAAAAATCCAACCTATCCATCTGTACTGGTTTCATGCATGATTAAACAAGCTAACCTGCCGTTTAGCACAGAACAAGATAAAGCACTTAAAATGGCCACTTATGAGTTTGAAATTTGAATCTTTGGTTCAAAATAGTTCAAACCCATCTGGTCTTAGTTGCATTAGCCCAATACACTCATTTTGCCATGTCTCATGCATGCATCATATTGTTGCATATTGTTTAGTGATGTTTGTGTATCGTTGCTCTCTGCGGCAGGTCCTGCCCCCGAGGAGTACCATGATTACCCCAACGAAGTACAATACCAGTGCACCGACCCATCAGGCAAGCAACCAACCATTTGATCATATCGATACAATCCCATCTTCTTGCTCCTGCTCTCTTTTACTGCATTAAGACAACGCGATTCAAACTGTTGTGTGCTGCGGTAGTTGAACCCATTTCCTCTGCATGACCTGTCATTGCCACAGTAACTAGATGAAACCCACTAGCATGTGTAGGAGTTGATTGAGCCATATGAATGTGTTGTTCCTACCTTGCTATGCCTGCTATGCTTAGAGTCATGTCAGGTCTGGTTCATCTGGGTGATGGGCTAGAGTGAAATGATCATGTCAGTATGAGAGTAATGTGTTGAACACAATTTGGTAAAGGTATCGATGAGAGGCCATGTAGGAGTACATGGTGGGTTGTTTCATTGAGGCCGTCCTTAAGCACTGAGATCTGTATGTGTGATTTAAGAATCAGCTACTACCATACATTGGGCCCTGAAATATGACCCCGCTCGACTTCTTATTCACCCTAGTCCTCTGTCCAGGAGTTGCAAGTAGTTTCTGGTGTTTGTAGCCTACTGGAGGCCGTGGACAGCGCTGACCATGGGGTGGGTTGTGATGCGGTAGGTACGTGGCCGGGTACACCGGGCACCCGTTAGGTGTCTCGGAACCCTGTTCACATCGTTCGGGGCCGTATGTGGAAACCTCGGCCGGACTCCCTGTGGATGGAACCTGAATAGGCGATAAACCTGGACTAGAGACTTAGGTGTCTAGGTAGGTCGTGGTCTACACCCACGTCGGCTTTCGCTTGAAGTCTGCCGAGCACATGTCGTGTGCAGACGCTAAGTGGTGGAAACATGTATGAAGAAGTACACCCCTGCAGGGTTAACATCATCTATTCGAATAGCTGCGTCCGCGGTAAAGGACTACTTGGTTGCCTATATAGTTCATAGACAAGTAAATGGAAACTACTAAAAGCCTCAAGATAAGCGTGAGTGCCGAGGATGGCTCTTCCGTAGGAAGACGGAGGTGGATCCTCGGTAGTGTATTGAAGTGGTGACTAGTGGACTCAAGTGCGCAAAACCATTTCAAGTTGGAGTCTCGTAGGATAGCTTAGCCAAGAGTCAAAGCTGGCTTGCTGCAATAAACCCACCAACCCTTCTTGATAATGTGCATGTATGTAGGATCTGATGTAAGTCTTGCTGAGTACCTTTGTACTCATGTTGCTTTAATTTACATTTTTACAGAAGATGCTACAACCCCTTCCGACGGGTTCTTCATAGACGTTGACATTGATGAGTAGACTAAGGCCCAGGTGGTGATCCTGAGCATGTGAAGGACCATGTAGTATAGCTAGGCTTACCCAAGCCTCTTTTATTTTATTAGTTGTCTGTACTCAGACAAGTTACTTCCGCTGTTGGCTTGTATGCTTGTATGACTTGAATGTGGGTCGTGTGACCCGTACTTGTGTGTATGCTATGTATGGCTCTCTGAGCCTTTAAATAAAGTACTTGTGTCGTAGAGTCATGTTGTGATGCCTTGTTGTATTTGCACATATCGAGCATATTGCGTGTATGATTGAAATGCTTGGTATGTGTGGGATCTGACTATCTAGTTGTTTATCTTTAGTAGCCTCTCTTACCGGGAAATTTCTCCTAGTGATTCCACTGAGCCATGGTAGCTTGCTACTGCTCCGGAACACTTAGGCTGGCCGGCATGTGTCCTTCTTCGTTCCTGTGTCTGTCCCTTCGGGGAAATGTCACGCGTTGAGTACCGGAGTCCTGTTAGCCCGCTATAGCCCGGTTTACCGGAGTCCTGCTAGCCCAGTGCTATAGCCCGGAACTTACTCGCTGATGACCGACACGTTCGATGCTGGGTCATGGATGCCTGTCCCTGTAAGTCTGTGCCACTTTGGGTTTACGACTAGCCATGTCAGCCCGGGCTCCTTATCATATGGATGCTAGCGACACTATCATATACGTGTGCCAAAAGGCGCAAACGGTCCCGGGCAAAGGTAAGGCGACACCCGTGGGAATACCGTGCGTGAGGCCGCAAAGTGATATGAGGTGTTACAGGCTAGATCGATGTGACATTGAGTCGGGGTCCTGACAGCGTTGGCATCAGAGCCGGACTACCTGTAGGTTCTCCAAGCCAAACTGGTCGATGTTGAGTCTAGAAATGCTTTAGTTATATGTAGGGGAATTGATTGTGGGATGGTACGTAAGGCTCTTTTTACTCCTTTACCTCATGGCATTCCAATCTGAGTCAGTCCATTCTTCCACCGGGGGTTAAGGATTAGGATCTCTTCTCTCTATCAGGTTCACGTGTTACTAATCTGTAGTACCTTATAGGTTTGATGACTACAAGCCTAGTTCAGTTCTACTACCCTGTTATGTTGTTAAGTTGGACCCAGAACCTTGATATGATATTGTTGAGTGTCTATGCAATTCTTTGTAAAATGTCTCAAAATCCTTTTTGAGCATTTACAGCCATTGTGCTGTCCAAATTCTGTTAGAAATTCTAATGCCTTTGCATTGTGGTTGTGCTTTCAGATGGCCACTCGTGATCAAAACCAAGTGGTTCGCCTGACACGGTGCATCGACGTGCCCGGTCATACGGCTATGTTAGTCCGGGTAATGATCAAGATGGGTTACCGTTGGTATCCTGAATACACGGTCGAAGAGCAGTTCCGAGACTTTAATCAAAGCCAATATCTCTGCACTGTCAGGATATTTCCCTCTTATCCTGGATCCACCGAGCCCCTCCACTGTTCCTATGGACTCGGTGTTACTATTGAGATTACTGTGCAAGATGCTGCCTACTCTATGATGACCATCATGCGAGTCAGGACTGGCCTGCTTCGCAACACCGACTTCCGATATATGCCAGCTTCACTTCCTGGAGCGCATGGGTATCTCCGGGCTATCTATGCTGACTCCAGTCAGGAGGACTCACGAACTCGCAGCACTGCCGAGATGCTCGAGGATAAGGACCGAGAGAATCGGGCCTTGAGACTGGAGCTTTTCAACACCCGTTCTGATCACCGGGCCACCTTGACTCGGTTTGCACCGGCTGTGCAAGCTGGATATATGGATATGAGAGACCTGTATCCTGTTAGATCTGCTCTGCCAGACATGATGGATTGGCATGATGTGGGGGGCATCACCCCACCTTGTGGTCCCCGCAGGCCACCGTTTGTTGGTCCAAGACCTCACCCTAGCCCCTATGGTCCACAGGCTCCTCAGGACCGTCTGTTTCCGGATGCTCACGTTGAACTTCCAGGCTATGGAGGAGACTTCTATGAGAACTACTACGGAGATGTCTGAGTTAGTCGTAGTTTCACTAGTATTGTAATAGTTGTATTTCCGCCGTCCTGCGTGACTTGTGGAATATGACTTAGTGTGTATCAATTCCGAAGGTGTAGGAAAAATAATGTATAGGAGCTTGGAATGCCTCCGATGAGATGTAATATCCCTTTCACCGTAGTAGTACTTTGTTTGGTCCTGTACTAAACCTTGTATGGTGTGTATGACGATGGAATAAAAGAAGCAGTTTCTGTATCTACCATGTCATACGGATGATCATCTTGCATTCCGAGTTATCCATTACATTCTACATTTCTATGTCAGAATCTTATCATCCTGGACCAAACCATTGTCTTGTTTTCCTAGGATGGTCAACACCCGCAACAACCCTGCTCCCCCAGAGCAGGTCGAAGGCAGCAGAGTTGGGGAAGCAAACCTGCCTCACCCTCCTTCTCTGGCCGAAGTTATGCTGGAGGCCGAGAGAAACAAGCGCGAGACCAACCGTTTGTTGGAGCGCATCGAACAGAACACAGCACAGCATCAAAGGAATAACTTGGTGTCGCTCAGTGACTTCATCAAGTTACACCCACCTACCTTCCACCACTCCGTCGAGCCTCTCGACGCCGATGACTGGCTTCACAACATTACTCACAAGCTACGTTCTGCACTCGTAGCTGAGGCTGATAAGGTCACCTTTGTTTCATATCATCTCGAGGGCCCCGCCAGTCTCTGGTGGGAGAACTATGAAGCTATGCGTCCAGCGGGCCATGTCACTACTTGGGCAGAATTTAGCGAGGCTTTCCGTGAACATCACATTCCGGAAGGTCTCATGGACCGTAAGCGTGAGGAGTTCTGCAGTTTCACTCAAGGTCGACTCTCTGTGGACGCTTACAGCAGGGAGTTCGGTAACCTAGCACGCTATGCCACCGAAGAAGTCTCCACTGATGCCAAGAAGCAGGCAAGGTTCCGCAAGGGACTTAGCCCCGAGCTTCGCCGAGATCTCCGTCTGCATGAGTGCACCTCTTTCCAGAAGCTTGTGAACAAAGCCATCAGTGCTGAGATGGGTCAGACTGATTTCGAAGCAACACGCAAGCATGGCCGTGACATGGGTTCCTCATCCGGTGCTGGACCATAGAAGCGCCGGGTGTGGGTGCCTAACACTGCCCTGCCACCCAGGTTCACACCGAGGCCATCCTATCAGGCGCCTCGTCCAGCTCAGCAGTATGCACCAGCTAATCCCTATGGTGGGCCAACCAACAATGCTCCTCCACGCACCATCCCTGTGACGTGCTTCAAGTGTGGGGAATCAGGCCACTACATGCGCGAGTGTCCCCAGACCAACCCCAACTAGTCTGGAAAAGCTGTTGGCCGTGGCAAGCCAGCAGGGAAGGTGTACTATGCCAAGCCGGCCACCACTGCACGTGGCCATGTGAATTGTGTCTCAGCTGAAGAGGCCCAAGAGGATCCCAACGTCGTTCTCGGTACGCTCCTTGTTAATTGCCACCCGGCATCTGTTCTTTTTGATACTGGAGCATCTCATTCATTCATATCCGAAAACTATGCTCGCTTGCATAACACCGCATTCTGTGACATGCCTTCCACCATGGAAATTTCTACTCCTGGTTCTAGATGGCAGACCTCTAGAGTAAGCCATGGGAATGAAATTCAGGTCGACAGACTTGTTTTCCTTGCATCATTGATAGCTATCAAATCTTCGGATATTAATATCATCTTGGGTATGGACTGGATGTCAGCCCATCATGCCAAGATTGATTGCTTCTCTAGGACTATTCAACTCACACACCCTTCGGGAAAGATAGTCAATGTCTTGACCCGAATAGCCAAGCGACAGCTATATTCCCTTAATGCCAGTCCCTTGCCAGACCTCGAAGACGTTCCGGTAGTCCGTGACTTTCTGGATGTCTTTCCAGAAGAATTGCCAGGTGTCCCACCTGACAGAGATGTCGAGTTCGTGATAGATCTCATTCCAGGAACTGTCCCAATTTCCAGAAGACCCTATAAGATGGCACCACTAGAACTAGCCGAACTTAAGAAACAACTCGATGAGTCCTTGAAAAAGGGTTTCATCCGTCCTAGTTCATCTCCATGGGCTTGCCCCGTCCTCTTCATCAAGAAGAAGGATGGTACGGACCGGATGGTTGTAGATTATCGACCCGTCAACTTGGTCACAATTAAGAACAAGTATCCACTCCCCAGGATCAACGACCTGTATGATCAGCTCGCTGGATCCTCAGTCTTCTCTAAGATGGATTTGAGGTTGGGCTACCATCAAATCAAAATCTGGAACTGGGACATTCCCAAAACGGCCTTTGTTACTCGTTACGGCCAATACGAGTACACCGTCATGTCCTTCGGTTTAACCAACGCTCCAGCCACCTTCGCCCGGTTAATGAACTCAATATTCATGGAGTATTTGGATAAATTCATCATGGTTTACCTCGATGATATACTCATCTACTCCAAGAACGAGGAAGAACATGCCAAACATCTAAGGCTAGTGTTGATGAAACTTCGAGAGCATCGTCTTTATGCCAAGTTCTCTAAATGCGAATTTTGGTTGCCAGAAGTGACCTATCTAGGACATGTAATTTCTGGTAAAGGTATTGCTGTCAATCCCGAGCGAGTTCAAGCCGTCCTTAATTGGACTCCACTTGAATCGGTCAAGCAAGTTCGGAGTTTCCTTGGCTTGGCGAGCTATTGTCGCCGCTTTGTCGAGAATTTCTCCAAAGTTGCTAAACCTCTAACTGAACTCCTCAAGAAAGATAAAAAGTTCGATTGGACTCCACAATGTGAGCACAGTTTCCAGGAACTAAAAAGATGCCTGATTTCTGCTCCCGTACTGGTACCACTAGATTTCTCCAAGGACTTTGTTATCTATTGCGACGCCTCGCGACAAGGACTAGGTTGCATTCTCATGCAAGATCGACACATAATTGCTTATGCTTCACGGCAATTACACCCACATGAGGAAAACTACCCTACTCATGATCTAGAGCTTGCAGCTGTAGTCCATGCACTCAAAACCTGGCGACATTACCTCCTCAGTAATCGTTGCGAAATCTTCACTGATCACCAAAGTCTGAAGTACATATTCACCCAACCAGATTTGAATCTCAAGCAAAGACGTTGGGTCGAGTTGATCACAGATTTTGACTTAGGGATAACTTACACCCCAGGAAAAGCCAACGTCATGGCTGATGCGCTAAGTCGTAAATTTTATTGCAACAATCTGATGTTGCAACAAAGTCAACCACTTCTCCACGAGGAATTTCGGAAGCTTAACCTTCACATCGTTCCTCAAGGATTCCTTTCCACCTTGGTGGCGAAACCTACTCTTATGGATCAAATCAACGCTGCCCAAAAATGAGATAAAGGAATATCTCGAATTAAGGAGAACATTGCTAGCGGAGATGCTAAATGTTTCTCTACAAATGATCATGGTGTTGTGTACTTTGAGAACCGTCTAGTGGTTCCCAAGAACCAACACTTACGGCAGTTGATCCTTAGGGAGGCTCATGAATCTCCTCTCACCATTCATCCCGGTAGCACTAAGATGTATCAGGACTTATGCTAGAGGTTCTGGTGGACTAGGATGAAGAGAGACATTGCTCAATTTGTTGCTAATTGCGACGTCTGTCGTCGTGTAAAAGCAGAGCATCAACGGCCTGCTGGCACCCTTCAACCCTTAGCTATTCCTGAATGGAAATGGGATAAAATTGGTATAGATTTCATCACCGGTTTTCCCAGGACCAAGAGAGGGAATAATGCTATCTTCGTCGTTATTGACCGTCTTTCCAAAGTGGCCCATTTCTTACCTGTTCACGAGAGTATAACCGCTAGTCAGTTAGCAGACTTGTACATCTCCCGAATAGTGTCTCTGCATGGTGTTCCACTAGAAATTAACTCGGATCGAGGAAGTCTCTTCACCTCTCGATTTTGGGAAAGTTTCCAAAATGCTATGGGAACCCGCCTTTCCTTTAGCACTGCCTTTCACCCTCAATCAAGTGGTCAAGTAGAACGTGTCAACCAGATCCTAGAAGACATGCTTCGAGCTTCTGTTATCTCATTCGGAATGGATTGGGAGAAATGCCTTCCATTTGCCGAATTTGCTTATAACAACAGTTATCAATCTAGCTTGGGTAAAGCCCCTTTTGAAGTTCTCTATGGACGAAGGTGTCGAACGCCCCTTAACTGGTCAGAAACCGGGGAAAGACAATTCTTTGGCCCGTATATGATCCAGGAAGCAGAAGAGCAAGTTCGCATCGTTCGTGAAAAGTTGAAAACAGCCCAATCTCGTCAAAAGAGTCAATATGACCGAAAACATAAGGCTATGACTTTCGAGGTTGACGAGAAGGCTTACCTTCGGGTTACTCCTCTGTAGGGAACCCATCGTTTCGGTATCAAAGGCAAATTGGCTCCTCGCTACATTGGACCTTTTCGCATTCTTGCCAAACAAGGAGAAGTTGCCTACCAATTGGAACTACCTCCGCATCTTTCCAGAGTCCACGATGTCTTCCACGTTTCTCAACTCAGGCGTTGCTTCTCGGATCCTATCCGTGGAGTGGACCACGAAACGCTTGATCTTCAAGATAATCTCACGTATCGAGAATACCCCGTTCGTATCCTCGATCAAGAGGAGCGTACCACTCGACGACATAATATCAAGTTTCTCAAGGTTCAATGGTCGCACCATTCTGAGAAAGAAGCAACTTGGGAAAGGGAGGATCGTCTTCGACTTGAGTATCCCACCTTCTTCCCGGAGGAACCTAATCTCGGGACGAGATTCTTTTGAGTGGGGGTGAGTTGTCACACCCTAGCTAGTTCATGCATTAGAGTGTTGCATCATGTCTATTCCTTTCAACAGAAACTTGAAATGGGGATGACAGAACCCCCAGCCCCCTCTGAATCCAACTAGGGTTTACTAAAAATATTTTCAATGAACCTGAAATGCCCTTCTAAAATGTCCCTCATTTTTGTCTTGGTTCAGAACCTCTGCCAAAAGTGGTGCACAATTTTCTAGGTCATCCTAAGGTCTTTGAATTAAATCATAAGTATTTGAATTTGGGCATTTAAAATTTATAAAATATTTTAAATGTTTAAATAATCCTAAACTAAAATGTTCCATGATGTTTATATTTTAAACAGTGGGCATGAGCAGTTTGGGGATTTTTGGAGTTGCTTAGGTATTTTTAGAAATCCACAAAGCTACAGAAGTAAATAGAAAATAGAAATAAAAAGAGAGAGAGGGAACTAACCTGGCAGCCCACCAGCCAGCCCACCTAGCCGGCCCAGCCCAGCCACCGCTCCAGCGAGCTGCTTGGCCTCGCCAGGCAAGCAGCCAGGTGCTCGACGTCGGTACCGTAGCGCGCCACGCAGCTGCCTGCCGCTCTGCTTCCTCCTCTCGCTGTTCTGCCGCCCTGGGTCGATCGACCACTCCTCCCTCGAGCTCGCAGACACGCTCCCTCCTCCCCAGCTCCTCTCCCTCGCTCTCCCGCACCATGGCCGACGCCACCGCCGCCGCACCGCCGCTGTAGTCGTGCTCTTCGTCGTCCTTGCGCCGCACCACCATGTCCAGGAGCTTCGCCGCCTTCCTCTCCGTCGAGCAAGCCGAGCCCCGAGCGCTCGCTTGCCTCGAAGCCACTGCACCGACCCCGTTCGACCTTGCCACCACCGGAGATCCCTTTCGCCGTCGCCGCCGCACCAGCTCGTCCCCGACCGCGCCGTCAGCTTCCTCAAGACCGTCGTAAGCCTGGCTACCTCCTCCCCCTTTCCTTTCTCACTCTCGTGCACCACAGCGAGCGCACGGAGCTTCACCGCACGCGCCGCCGCCGAGCTCGTCGTCGACGTGTTTCCGGCCAACCACCGGCCACCCCACCATGTCTAACGCACTCACCGCATCCCTAGGGGCCCAACGCACCTCACCACGTGCCTCGCCGTGCCCCATAGCTTCGGATTCGTCTTCACCCGACTCCGGCGACCGCCAAAGTCGGCGCCGGCGACGTTTCCGGCCACCCCAAGTTCAACCACCACCACCAAGAGCTGCGGCTGATCCTAGCTACACGTAGATGCTCTCCGCCGTCCATTTGGTCGCCGGAATGCACAAAAGCACTCTCTCCGCCGCGTCTGGCCTCGCCGGCAGCTAGACGCCGGCGAGTTTGACCATTGACTTTGACTAGGGTGGGTCCAGGTTGACTCCCCTGAGTCGATGACAAGTGGGACCCCCCTCTGCTAATTAACCAGTTTAGTTTTAACTAATTTTAGTTCGTTTAATTAACTACTGACATGCGGGACCCACTGGTCAGTTTGACCTGGACCAGCTCCATTGACCACTGACGTCATCCTGACGTATTGCTGACGCAGTAAGTTATTTACTGGAATTATATTTACACAGGAAATTCCAGAAATTACCACAAAACTTCAAAAAATCATAGAAATTAATCTGTAGCTCCAAATGCAAAGTGTTATATATGAAAAATGATCAGAAAAATCTAACCTATCCATCTGTACTGGTTTCATGCATGTTTAAACAAGCTAACCTGCCGTTTAGCACAGAACAAGATAAAGCACTTAAAATGGCCACTTATGAGTTTGAAATTTGAATCTTTAGTTCAAAATAGTTCAAACCCATCTGGTCTTAGTTGCATTAGCCCAATACACTCATTTTGCCATGTCTCATGCATGCATCATATTGTTGCATACTGTTTAGTGATGTTTGTGTATCGGTGCTCTCTGCGGCAGGTCCTGCCCCCAAGGAGTACCGTGATTACCCCAACGAAGAACAATACCAGTGCACCGACCCATCAGGCAAGCAACCAACCATTTGATCATATCGATACAATCCCATGTTCTTGCTCCTGTTCTCTTTTACTGCATTAAGACAACGCGATTCAAACTGCTGTGTGCTGCGGTAGTTGAACCCATTTCCTCTGCATGACCCGTCATTGCCACAGTAACTAGATGAAACCCACTAGCATGTGTAGGAGTTGATTGAGCCATATGAATGTGTTGTTCCTACCTTGCTATGCCTGCTATGCTTAGAGTCGTGTCAGGTCTGGTTCATCTGGGTGATGGGCTAGAGTGAAATGATCATGTCAGTATGAGAGTAATGTGTTGAACACGATTTGGTAAAGGTATCGATGAGAGGCCATGTAGGAGTACATGGTGGGTTGTTTCATTGAGGCCGTCCTTAAGCACTGAGATCTGTATGTGTGATTTAAGAATCAGCTACTACCATACATTGGGCCCTGAAATATGACCCCGCTCGACTTCTTATTCACCCTAGTCCTCTGTCCAGGAGTTGCAAGTAGTTTCTGGTGTTTGTAGCCTACTGGAGGTCGTGGACAGCGCTGACCATGGGGTGGGATGTGATGCGGTAGGTACGTGGCCAGGTACACCGGGCACCCGTTAGGTGTCTCGAAACCCTGTTCACATCATTCGGGGCCGTATGTGGAAACCTCGGCCGGACTCCCTGCGGATGGAACCTGAATGGGCGATAAACCTGGACTAGAGACTTAGGTGTCTAGGTAGGTCGTGGTCTACACCCACGTCGGCTTTCGCTTGAAGTCTGCCGAGCACATGTCGTGTGCAGACGCTAAGTGGTGGAAACATGTATGAAGAAGTACACCCCTGCAGGGTTAACATCATCTATTCGAATAGCCGCGTCCGCGGTAAAGGACTACTTAGTTGCCTATACAGTTCATAGACAAGTAAATGGAAACTACTAAAAGCCTCAAGATAAGCGTGAGTGCCGAGGATGGATCTTCCGTAGGAAGACGGAGGTGGATCCTTGGTAGTGTATTGAAGTGGTGAGTAGTGGACTCGAGTGCGCAAAACCATTTCAAGTTGGAGTCTCGTAGGATAGCTTAGCCAAGAGTCAAAGCTGGCTTGCTGCCATAACCCCACCAACCCTTCTTGATAATGTGCATGTATGTAGGATCTGATGTAAGTCTTGCTGAGTACCTTTGTACTCATGTTGCTTTAATTTACATTTTTACAGAAGATGCTACAACCCCTTCCGACGGGTTCTTCGTAGACGTTGACATCGATGAGTAGACTAAGGCCCAGGTGGTGATCCTGAGCATGTGAAGGACCATGTAGTATAGCTAGGCTTACCCAAGCCTCTTTTATTTTACTAGTTGTCTGTACTCAGACAAGTTACTTCTGCTGTTGGCTTGTATGCTTGTATGACTTGAATGTGGGTCGTGTGACCCGTACTTGTGTGTATGCTATGTATGGCTCTCTGAGCCTTTAAATAAAGTACTTGTGTCGTAGAGTCATGTTGTGATGCCTTGTTGTATTTGCACATATCGAGCATATTGCGTGTATGATTGAAATGCTTGGTATGTGTGGGATCTGACTATCTAGTTGTTTATCTTTAGTAGCCTCTCTTACCGGGAAATGTCTCCTAGTGATTCCACTGAGCCATGGTAGCTTGCTACTGCTCCGGAACACTTAGGCTGGCCGGCATGTGTCCTTCTTCGTTCTTGTGTGTGTCCCTTCGGGGAAATGTCACGCGTTGAGTACCGGAGTCCTATTAGCCCGCTACAGCCCGATTTACCGGAGTCCTGCTAGCCCAGTGCTACAGCCCGGAACTTACTCGCTGATGACTGACACGTTCGATGCTGGGTCATGGATGCCTGTCCCTGTAAGTCTATGCCACTTTTGGTTTACGACTAGCCATTTCAGCCCGGGCTCCTTATCATATGGATGCTAGTGACACTATCATATACGTGTGCCAAAAGGCGCAAACGGTCCCGGGCAAAGGTAAGGCGACACCCGTGGGAATACCGTGAGTGAGGCCGCAAAGTGATATGAGGTTTTACAGGCTAGATCGATGTGACATTGAGTCGGGGTCCTGACACTACCCCTTTTCCCCCTTCTTCCTTCTTTCCGGTTGTTGCAACCAGATGATGGATCCCTGGAGCCAGATGCCACTGCCGACGGATACTACTACATGGAGGCCGCCGAAGACCAGGAGTAGTTAGAACGTCCCAGGTAGGAGGCCTTGCCTCTTTGATCGTGTTGCTTTTGTGCAAGCCTTCTTAAGGCAAAACTTGTTTAACTTATGTCTATACTCACGTATTGTTGCTTCCACTGACTCTTGTGTATCGAGCTTTTGTATTCGAGCCCTCGAGGCCCCTGGCTTGTAATATAAAGCTTGTATTATTTTATTTGTGTCTAGTGTTGTGTTGTGATATCTTCCCGTGAGTCCCTAATCTTGATCGTACACATTTGCGTGTATGATTAGTGTACGGTCGAATCGGGGGCGTCACAAGTTGGTATGAGAGCTGGCTGCCTGTAGGAACCCCCTTTCCAACTCCTTGGCCGAAGTTGAGTCTAGTCAATTAAAAATTGTTTACTAACATGGTTGTGTGGCTTACGAGCCCACGTCACCATTGGGTGGTATTAGGATCTTTTATTCCTCGTCTATACTTTGGGTCTCTGATCTCTCTTCTATTCGGGTTAAATGATTTTGCTAACTCTAACTCTAGGTTCTTGTAAATACTTTCTCCCGGAGAGCCCCTCACTCCAGATGATTGCTTGGTGCACCAGAAGATTCTAAAGATACTCTCCGATCTTTTCCCGAGACCCTTGTACCCTTCGCTGTTGCGATCCCTACCACTAATAAATCCTTATGGGTAACTACCTACATTGTCGTTCATACCTTCATCCCCAGTTGCTCTCGTTATTACAAGATGTCCTGAAATACTCTCTGATGTTCCGTGAACCTTTATGCTTACTGCCCTGCAGTGCCTTGCCGCATGAATACCCCTATGAATAATTCCTCACACTTTTCGAGGATTTGTTCATTCCTAGTTGATCAAGTGATTCACAAGATACTTTGGAATACTATCCGATCTTTTGATAATCCTATCCAACTATTGCTCTGCAAGTACTTATCTGCTTGCATTATGGTTACTTCCATATGTATAGCAATACTCATTAGCATCCTTTGTCATCGTAATTTCGAGCATTTGATTCGATTTGTTTGTGAATGCTCGCGATCATCAGTCCGAATTAGAATTCTTCCTTTCGGCTCAGACGTCACCCCGGACATGAGCTGGTGTTCGACAATTCAAACCTTGATTGATTGTTGATCTATGTCTATTCAACTTATCCATTCTTGATCAGAGCGTTTGCTATTGACCCCTTGATTTGGGAATCATAATTCCTTTGCATTTGAACTTTGAATTAGTCAGTCGCTTCTTTAATCTGATCTCCTTGCATTCTTACTTCTTCTGATTGAGCATCGATGCTCACACCAGATCCCTTGTGGACCACCATATCCTTTGTTGGGTTTTATCCGACAGCATCCTTCATATTCAGTAACCTTGAGAGCCTTTCCTCGGATACATAATTCTTTTGGTAAATTGTATCCCCGCTCTTGTCAACCATACTCTGCTTTTGTGCTTGAGTTTTTTCCTTACTCGTGAGGTTTGTGGTATATGTTCCTAAGATACCCCAGGGGGTTGAACCTACGCCTTCCCTAATCCGTGTGAACTCAAAAGTTATGCAGGTTATACTCTACTGGCTTTTCGTCAGGTAAAATTTCAACGCTACAACTTGTTCGAAAGCTAGAAGTGAATGGAAAGTTGTGCATTAGAGAAGAGGGAGTCGACCTTGAACCTTTGTGTTCATGCCCATGGACCCGATGTAGAACTTATCATGGAAGATTCTTGTTATAATAATAATCCCCTTGTGATAAGTTCATCTGGCACCTATATTTGGTCCTTTGCAACCGTGGTTCTGGCCATATTGTTCTTCTTCTATCCCCTTTTCTCGGACAAGTTAAAGCACTTGCCTTATGGAGATCTTTTCACCCGTCCAACCTCTATCCCGTTCTACCTCCGAGTATTACCCTCTGGTATCTCGAGAATATCACGGAACTACATAACCTCTTATGAGTTCCTCATCAACTATTATTTCTCGCTGATTCCATTTTTTCCATGGGTTCTGAGTTGTTAAACACTCGAGAACACCGATAACTGATTTGACTCTACACTTTCCTTTCCATTGTTTTGTTTAAACTTTCTTCTAACCTAACATATCTGAGCAGTGATAATTCCCTGATTATATAAACCCCTCGGTGCACAAACTCTGTCGGTAAGACCTTGTTACTATTGTTGTTGACATTCCGATAGCCACCGATGGACGAGAACTTTAACTATTGGTCCGCCTCGTCTTAACGAGCAGGAAAATGGTTCTCTTCGTCCCTCCCCCTTGGTACCAACGTTGTTGCCAACATAATTGATAGGCTATCCTCTGACCTGCCTTACCATCATGACTATGCAAAATGTTAGCGCCTTCCTGCTTTTAACCCACACGGTGGGCCCATAACCCACATTTCCACAGGATCGAAACCTGACTCTCATTTACAACCTTGATTCCGAAATATTCTTTGCACTTGGCTTCGTATGTAATTCACGAGCTAACTTTCTCACCATGTTTAATTCCGATATCAGAGGCAACATTATTCTTCATTGCTCTAAACCCCTTTATCACATGTTTTAGGCATCAATTGGATGCCTACCTAGGTGAAACTTGTTGAACCTCCTTATAGCACTCTCGATACGTCCTGGTGCTTCTAAAATCTCCTTCCTTGAGATAACTACTGGATGCCGATCCTTTCAGACATCCGTCCTTATAGCTTCCCCCTTATTCCTCTCCTTAAATCTCAAGACAAGATTTCTTGTAGTGCAGGAGAATTGTGACGCCCGGATAATTAAGCTACAGTGATCCCCTGTTGATGATGCCACGTCGCTACAATTACTGTTGTAAAGCTCGCGTTGATTCAAAGTCGGTTCCAAATTCAAATTTAAAATAAGTAAATGAAAAGTAGAAGCCAAAAAAAAGAAGGGGAGAGGCCCCCGTCCCTCACTGGACCTCGGCCCAGGTAACCCCCAGGCTGACCCACACGGCCCCCTCACCCCCCTGCATAACCCCCCACTCCCTCACCGTGACCTAGCCCCAAAATATCTCCCCACTCCCCCCGCACGATCCCCTCTCCCTCGAACACGCCTCTCTCTCCCCCTCTCGATCGGATGGGGGCAACCCCGACCAGCCCTGCCAATTGCCGCCGCTGCTCGAAGACCTGCCCCCTCGTCGGACGCATCGTCCTCCTCCCTGGACCCCCACTCAACTGGTCTTGGATCGGGGGAGGGGCTCAATCCCGCGCCGCCCCGCGCCTCCATCCTCGGCACCCAACCCCGGCGCCGCCCTCACCAGATACGCCGCCTCGCCTCTCCCTCACCGGACGCCATCGCGCCTCACCGCCCCCCTTCTCTGCAAACGGAGGGTGAGCCCCCTTGTCCGCCCGTGTCCCCCTCCATGTCGTCGTACTCGCCGAGCCACGCCTGCGCGGGCACACGACGCGCCTCCGCCCACACTTGCCCGCGTCCTCTCAGCGCCGGCGCCGCCCTCACGCACGGCTCCGCCGCTCCCATAGCTTCGCACTGCTGCCTTCGTCGGCGTCCACCGCGTCCCTGCACCGTGGCCTCGTCTCCGGCCGTCGCGCCCGCCTGCGGCGGCCTCGGCCGTCATCCGCCTCGCCCGTCATGGCTCAACCGTTGTCGTCGCTGCCGTCCGGCCCCCGACCCAGTTGCGTCCGCCTCCCCTGCCCTTCTCGCTTGCCGGCGACCGCGCCGGCCATCCCCCACCGTGGCCGGCCTGGGCCAATGCCCAGTCAGGCCGCCTCCTGCCCGTTTAGGCTGGGCAGCCCCGATAACCCGCCTCGCTAGGTCAGTGGGCCTATGACATACGAAGCCCGCGTCCCCTTTTATTTTCACAAAATTGTAAAAAGTATAATTAATTAATTATTAATATAATTAATTAACTTAATTAACTATACTTAATTATCTTAATTAACTTGATTAGTTAAATAAAACTGTTAGTTTAGTTAGGTCTATGACAGAACGACCCCACGCGTCAGTTGACCCAGCCAACAACCCTGTTGACTGTTGATGTCATGATGATGTCATAACCCTATTTTCCTTTTAATTAAATTTGTTAATTCCAAAATGTTTTAAAACTTTAAAAATTAATATAGAATAATCTGTAGCTCGGATTAAAATACTTTGTACATGAAAGTGACTCTGAACGACAAGATGAATCCGAATACTCGTTCTGTTTGTCCGTCACACGTCCCTATCATAGTGAACATGTAACTTTCCTCCTCCGGCTCGTCTGTCCGAAAATGCCAAACTTTGGGAAAGCATTCCTGGATGTTGTCCCCATTCGCCGGTATCGTGTACTGATGACCCACAAGTATAGGGGATCTATCGTAGTCCTTTCGATAAGTAAGAGTGTCGAACCCAACGAGGAGCAGAAAGAAATGACAAGCGGTTTTCAGCAAGGTATTCTCTACAAGTACTGAAATAAGTGGTAACAGATAGTTTTGTGATAGGATAATTTGTAACGAGCAACAAGTAACAAAAGTAAATAAACTGCAGCAAGGTGGCCCAATCCTTTTGTAGCAAAGGGCAAGCCTGGACAAACTCTTATAATAGGAAAAGCGCTCCCGAGGACACATGGGAATATCGTCAAGCTAGTTTTCATCACGTTCATATGATTTGCGTTCGGTACTTTGATAATTTGATATGTGGGTGGACCGGTGCTTGGGTGCTGTTCTTACTTGAACAAGCATCCCACTTATGATTAACCTCTATTGCAAGCATCCGCAACTACAACAAAATTATTAAGGTAAACCTAACCATAGCATGAAACATGTGGATCCAAATCAGCCCCTTACGAAGCAACACATAAACTAGGGTTTAAGCTTCTGTCACTCTAGCAAGCCATCATCTATTTATTACTTCCCAATGCCTTCCCCTAGGCCCAAATAATGGTGTAGTGTTATGTAGTCGACGTTCACATAACACCACTACAGGCTAGACAACATACATCTCATCAAAATATCGAACGAATACCAAATTCACATGACTACTAATAGCAAGACTTCTCCCTTGTCCTCAGGAACAAATGTAACTACTCACAAAGCACATTCATGTTCATAATCAGATGGGTAATAATATGCATATAGGATCTGAACATATGATCTTCCACAAAATAAACCAACTAGCATCAACTACAAGGAGTAATCAA
This sequence comes from Triticum aestivum, assembly GCF_018294505.1. Taxonomy (NCBI): domain Eukaryota; kingdom Viridiplantae; phylum Streptophyta; class Magnoliopsida; order Poales; family Poaceae; genus Triticum; species Triticum aestivum. Next base: position 344,917,950 of record NC_057795.1, on the reverse strand, counting down.
CACTACTAGCAACCTACTAGCACCAATCCCGGACTTGGAGACAAGAATTGGATACAAGAGATGAACTAGGGTTTTGAGAGGAGATGGTGCTGGTGAATATGTTGATGGAGATTGCCCTCTCCCGATGAGAGGAGCGTTGGTGATGATGATGGCGATGATTTCCCCCTCCCAGAGGGAAGTGTCCCCGGCAGAACAGCTCTGCCGGAGCCCTAGATTGGTTCTACCAAGGTTCCGCCTCGTGGCGGCGGAGTCTCGTCCCGAATGGTTGCTTCTGATTTTTCCCTCGACGAAAGACTTCATATAGCAGAAGATGGTCATCGGAGAGCCACCAGGGGGCCCACGAGGTAGGGGGCGCGCCCTAGGGGGCGCCCCACCCTCGTGGACAGGGTGTGGGCCCCTGGCCTTCATCTTTGGTGAGGATTTTTTATTATTTAATATAAGATATTCCGTGGAGTTTCAGGACTTTTGGAGTTGTGCAGAATAGGTCTCTAATATTTGCTCCTTTTCCAGCCCAGAATTCCAGCTGCCGGCATTCTCCCTCCTTATTTAAACCTTGTAAAATAAGAGAGAATAGCCATAAGTATTGTGACATAATGTGTAATAACAGCCCATAATGCGATGAATATCGATATAAAAGCATGATGCAAAATGGACGTATCAACTCCCCCAAGCTTAGACCTCGCTTGTCCTCAAGCGAAAACTCGATAACAATAAATATGTCCCCGTGTTTAGCTGTAGAGGCGTCGATAAAAAATAAAATACGGACATGAAGGCATCATGATTATTCTCATAACAGCAACATATATAGATATTGTCATATGATTACTTACGTTCAAGTGATGATCTATTCACAATGCAAAAGTATGAATCAGAAACCTTATTGAGAACCAACAAACTATAACCTCGGTCATTGAAGCAATTGCAATTTATCATAACATCGGAAAGAGTCTATGTCAGAGCTAAAAAGAAGTCCACATACTCAACTATCATCTAGTCCTTCATAATTGCTAACACTCACGCAATACTTGTGGTTACGGAGTTTTAATCGGACACAGAGAAAGACAGGGGCTTATAGTCTTGCCCCACAACCTTTTACCTCAAGGGTAATGTCAACAATAATAACTCATGCTCCCCTACATCCAATTAGATATATATATCAAGTTCTTTCCAACATGCTGGGCTTGCCAAAGGATAAAATGAAAAAGGAAAGGTGAAGATCACCGTGACACTTGCATAAGGTAGAAGATAATAATAAAAGATAGGCCCTTCGCAGAGGGAAGCAGAGGTTGCCACGCGCTTTTATGGTTGGATGCACAAAATCTCAATGCGAAAGAACGTCACTTTATATTGCCCCTTGTGATATGAACCTTTATTATGCAGTCCGTCGCTTTTATTACTTCCACATCACAAGATCGTATAAAGCTTATTTCTCCCACACCAATCAATCATACATATTTAGAGCAGTTTTATTGCTTTGCACCGATGACAACTTACTTGAAGGATTTTACTCAATCCATAGGTAGATATGGTGGACTCTCATGGCAAAACTGGTTTAAGGGTGTTTGGAAGCACAAGTAGTATATCTAGTTAGTGCTGAGAATTTGGTTAGCATGAGGGGGAAATGCAAGCTCAACATGTTAGAGGATCCATGACAACATACTTTATCTCAGATATAAGAAAACATAATTCATTAAGTTGTCTTCCTTGTCCAACATCAACTCTTTAGCATGTCATATTTTAATGAGTGCTCCCAATCATAAAAGATGTCAATGATAATATATCTATATGTGAAACCTCTCTTTCCTTATTACGTCCTATTAATTGCAACGATGACCAAAGCTATGTCTGCCAACTCCCAACAACTTTTAATCATCATACTCTTTCTATGTGAAGTCATTACTCTCAATAAGATCAGTATGAACTATTTGTTTCTTTTTATTATTTTTCTATTTTCTTTTATTTTGTTCACTCAAGATCATGGCAAAATAATCAAGCCCTTGACTCAACACTAATCTTTATTATATAACTCACGGACTCGATTACATAGAGAGATCATAAAGCAAAACTCAAAACTAGATCATGCCATAAACTTTATTCTACTAGATCACGATACTACTAATAGGATCGAACTAAGAAAAACGGTAAAGATAGGAGATGTGATTGTGACACGATACCGGGCACCTCCCCCAAGCATGGCAATTGCCAAGGGGAGTGCCCATACACATGTGATTATGTCTCCTTTGTTGGTGAAGGTGAAGGTGTTGTTGATGATGCGGGCTTGTCGTCCATCTTCCAGGGCATAGGCTCACCATCATAGAAGGATGATCGAGTCTCCGGGATCCTCAAATCTGCAGCCAAACTCATCCTTTTGAATCTATATTAATACTCATAGTTTTGGTTTTGTAGGTCATAGATTTGGGTCTGAAGGTGCTCGATCTTCTCATGAACCTTGAAGATGGTCTCCCCGATGTTGTCGGCATCCAGCTTGTGTTTGTTGGTAAACTCCGCAATCATCAAGTGGTTGGAGTTGAGTACACGTTCCACCATCCCCTGGAACTTGAAAACTTGTTGCTCCATAGCTTCGAGCCTTGTCTCCACGCTTCCGGTCCCCTTTGGTCCCTCAAATCGCGGATGTGCAGCAAACCATCACGCATCTCAATGGTTTGAGGGTGTCGCAGCACCTCTGCGAGGGAAGGGTTGATGACCTTCTTGAAGAACTTGTCCTTGGAAGCACTTCGGGACGTCATGATAATCTAGATTTGTCAGAAAAACAACTCGAAACAAGAACAGAGGATAATTGCGTGATACTGGAGGCAAAACCTTCGGGAGGTTATATAATGAACTTTTACCGACCAACATACGTATCGTGCAAGAAAACGGAGTCCGGAAGGCACACGAGCTGCTCACGAGGTAGGGGGCGCGCCCGGGGGGTAGGGCGCGCCCTCCACCCTTGTGAAGCCCTCGTGTCCTTCCCGGACTGCTACTTATTTTTCTATTTTTCTAAATATTCCAAAATGGAGAATATTGCCTTAAAATTTGTTTTGGAGTCAGTTTACTTACTGTCATGGAATTGTCACGTCAGATGTCCTCGTGAAAGGACTTAGTTGTGGAGCCATCGCAACTAGGAAGCTTGAAGGGGTTAAATCGGGACAAGGGACACGAGAGGTTTTTATACTAGTTCCACCCCTTACAGTGAAGGTAAGGCCTACGTCTAGTTGGGTTGGTATTGATGTTTCAATGACCAGGGAGCGAGATACGCTATGCCCGGCTCTCGATGAGTTGTTTCTTGCCCTAAGCCGCCAGCAGGTCGTCCCCTTATATACACGGGTTGACGCCCTGTGGCTTACAGAGTCCCGGCCGGCTTATAAACAGTGTCCGGCTCGGTGACTAGTTAAATCTACCTTATGATACAAGTCATGCCATTATGGCGGTTTACTACAACGGGTCTTAAGCCGCCTATGGGCTTTAAGCCCTTTATTGAACCGCCATCTTCATGCTTGGTCTTGGGCTTCTTTCTGGTGAGTCTTCTTTGCGTAACCTGGCCCCTCCTGGGCGGCTTACACAAATAGTTATATCCCCAACATTAGGCCCCAGATTGATTTGAACCTGTTCATGTCAATCTTAAAATATCTTAAGACATAAATCTTCAGTCTTCTGACTGTGCAAAGGTTTTCTTTAACCCGCCATGACATCATCCTTTGGATCCGTGCTAACCCGCCGTGACGTCATCTTTCCTTAAATTCCCTTTTTATTCCACCGTATCCTTCAACGGATCTCTGTCTTTATTGACTGTTCCGGAAACCGAGGCGTCGGGGCCGCTGGATAATAACTCTTATCTCCTCGTTCCTCGCGCTGTCTCGGTTATCCTTTCCTTATAAATAGGCGCGACCTAGGTCTTCCCATTCTCCACCTTCCAGTCGTCTTCTTCCTCTTGCTGCTTCTCTGTCGCTCGAGCTCTGCCGCAGCCGCCGTCCCAGATCTCATCTTCACCAACTCTGGCCGCTGCATCGACCTGGTCTGACCAGAGAAACGCGACGACTTCCACAGCCCATCCAGATCCGTAAGTTCCCTTCCCTTCCTTGCTTAGATCCGCATTAGAGCTTCCTCGAGTTCGTCGGAGTTCATCACCGTTGGAGCCAAACCCTTGTTAGTTTTCCTCTTAAATGCCTCTTCTGATCTGAGAATGATATAAAATGGCCGCGGTAGTTGTTTTCGCACTTGTTTTGGATAGAAAGCAGATCCCTTTCTCTGCATAAAAGCCTCATTCGAGCCTATGAACACGTCTATGTCACCTTTAGGTCTAGAAAATTTTCTTATCAGAACAAATCTTTGATCTAAAATAACAGTAGCAGATTATAAAACCTGTTTGTATCACCCGGAAATAACAGTAGCAGATCTGTGGCTTAAATACTGTTGCACAGTTATCCTTATACATTAGGCCCCTTCTTAAGCCGCCACCTTGAATAATTAAGATATTTCTCCTGGGTTAAAATTGAACCGGAACCTCTTATTTTGTCGTAGGCCAACTGTTGTCATGGCTCCTAAGGCAACCAAGGCCCCTGTGACCTGCAATTGGGTCCCATCCATAGTCACTAAGAGTAAACTGGCTGAGTTTGTAAAGTCTGGCCATCTGCCAAAAAAGGAGGTCATTTCTTATCGTGCCCCTGACCCGTCTAAAGAAAGGCCTCAACCCAAAGAAGGGGAGGTAATAATTTTCACGGATCACATGAACCGGGGATTTGCCCCTCTCGGCTCAAAACTCTTCAGGGAGGTTTTGAATTTCTTTGATCTTAGACCTCAAGACATTGGACCCAATTCCGTGTCAAATATTTGCAATTTTCAAGTCTTCTGCGAGGTGTACCTGGGAGAGGAGCCAAGTCTGTTATTGTTCAGAGAGCTTTTCTATTTGAACCGGCAGAATGAACGTGCCAACAGGCCTAGTCTTGAGCTTGGCGGCATTTCAATTCAGCGGCGGAGAGATTGCCTTTTTCCTTACGCTGAACTGCCGAGTCATCCAAAAGATTGGAACCAAACATGGTTCTATTGCCAGGAAACTTCACCGGCTGATGAGAGCCCTCTGCCCGGCTTCCGCGCCCTACGCCTTGAGTCCCATCATCCGTTGGCGGATAAATTAACTGCTATCGAGCGTCTGCCTCTCAGTCCCACCATCAAGAAGATCAAAGCGCTTTTGGGAAACGGTTTAAACGGCATCGATCTTGTCCGAGTCTGGGTCACTTGGCGAATACTTCCATTAAGCCGCCGTTCTGGCTTAATGTGTACTTACACAGGCAAGAAGGATGATCCACTGCGTCATAGCCCTGACGACTTACCAGATGATGTGGTAGATGCTACAACCCAGTCACTGCTGAAAGAGGGCACTGTAACCAGTAATGCCTTCGGCTTACTACCCTTATGCAAGAAGAACCCGGCCCCTGCAGTGAGTTTGCAACCTTTGTAAATACTCTTTATCATGTTATACCTTATTTGTACTTATAATTCCTTATCCTTTTCCACAGGCCAATGACAACTTCTGAAAGGTCAAATATGATCATGAGGCTGCCAAACAAGCTAGGGCAGCCAAGAAAACTGAAAGGAAAGCCGCCAAGACGGGAACCTCAAAGAAGAAGAAACCCAGCGCCTCCGATTTATTCAAGTCGGATGACTCTTCTTCAGATGATGAAGAGGTAATCCTTTAATTTTCTTAACTCCTTTGTCGTTATTTTACTGACATTCTACCCTTTCAGGAGGATACAGGGAACAGTCAAGCAATTGACGAAGAGGTAACTATAATCTCCTCCGACTCAGAGCCTTTGCCAAAGCAAAAAATCCGAAGGGTGACCCGGAAAGTAAGATTTTCACATCCTCTAGCTTAACAAGATCCTCAATTTCTTTTGAAGCAACAACAGCTTGAAAACCGGAGGCAGACTCGGGCCAATCAAGACGCAGAACTCTCCTCCGGCTTACCGATGTAACTAGGAAGCGTCGGACCGAGGTTATCTCCGATTTACATTCTGTTTTACCTTTGGCGGGTTTGATTCGCCAATCTCTCAATTCATCTGACTCCAATTATCAGGATACCTCTCCTTCCTCCGACGAGTCTATGCAATCAAACATGCGGGCTTTCAAAATGGCTCCCGGGTAATGTAACCTTATTTACTTTAGGTTTTACTTTACTTATGCTTTAATATTCATCCTTCTACCTTTATTGACAGCCTGCAAGTGAAGCCCAGCAAGAGGGCAAGGAAGAATAAGCCGTCCCAAGACCCGATTGTTACTGAACCGGCGCCAGACATGTCTTCTCCTGATAGCTCCACCCATCAACCGCCGCCTGAACCGGCTTCTGATATTCTAGTGCCAACCTTTGACCCGCCTGCCGAAGATGCTATCAACAGTTCTGATAATCTAGAAGCTCCTAGCCCGGTCAAGACGACTGACCGGAAGTTGAATATCTGAAGAGTCAATATGTTGAACTCGGGCGACCCACTGTTCTTGCTAAATGTTCTGCTAAGGAAGAACTTGTTGAACCGAAAGGCCAAGCTGGACGTTACTGATTATTCTCACTTAAGCATTGGCGATATAGTCTCGGGCTATCTAAATCAAGTGCATAACAGCCGTGACCTGGAAATTGACATGGTGAAGCAAATACAACAAAAATCCGAGGTATAACTTACGCTACCTTTCTGAACCTTACTTACTGTACCAGCCCCCAAGTCTATTGCTTATGAATAAATATGCTGTAGACTTAGAAATCTGCTTACTGTTGGTGTGTCCGGCTCAAAGAAAATATATTTAACCCGGTAGTTGCATAATACCTTAAACTTGCGATACACATTAGCCCCCAAGTGCCAAGTATCTTTACTTGTAAAATGCTTGGGACTTAATATGCATGGCCCAGATTTGTATGTTAAAAATTCTTAAGCATACATTAGCTCCCCAAGTGTCAAGAAACTTTGCTTGCAAAGTACTTGGGACTTTTAATGTTATCTTACCATGATCCTACCATAACCCGGTATTGCTACAGGCCACCATAAGTCAATTTGAGTCGGAACTTGCTGACCTGAAGAGCCGGCTGAAAACTCAAGAACTTGAAACTCATAAAGCCAACTCCAAATTTGAATTCAGTGCCTCTGAAAATGAGAAGTTGAAGAAAAATTTTGAGTCAAAGAAGAAAGCTTGGGTCGATGAGAAGGCCTCACTGGTGACTCGTGCCGAGACAGCAGAAGCATCTCTTGCAGAGGCAACAACCGAGCTGTCCGACTTAAAACGGCAGATATCCCAAATGGTCTCAGCCATCTTCGGTAAGTTACTGTGCAAAACTTCAAACATTGTAATCTTCCAATGACTATTGTAATAGTTACCTCCGGCTTACTGTTATGCTTGTAAACATACAGGCCCCAGGAGTACCAACCTCAAGCAAAACATGCTGATCAAGCTTAAGGCGGTTTACACTTTAGTGGAACAGCTGTACTCTGGGTCACAACGTGCCTTGGCCGTTGTAGCCTTATCAAATACCACTCCCCACCTTCTGCAAGACATGCTGAAGCATCTCGCTGTGCTACCTCCGCGAATTCAGGACTTAAGGCGGGCATCTTCAAGAGCCGGGGTTGTGGCCGCATTGAGCCAGGCAAAGGCATGGATGCCAGAGCTTGACCTGGCTGACCTCGCTCTTGGATATCCAAGCCTGAAGGAGGACAGTACTGTATTTGATGATCAAGATTTCACCGTCTGTGTCAAAGTCGTATGTCCTTTGGCCACCCTTATTGGGAATGATACTGATCTTACCAAGTATTCGCCGGGCTATGATAGCGAGAACCGGAGAATCCCCAACATTCCATATGACCAAGTCAGCCTAATCCCTCCAACGCGTAAGCATACTTTTGCCCCTGAAGTGGACCCGGCCGGTTTAATAGACGATGAGGCTGAGTTTGAAGCCTTGAGTGGCATTGACTAGGCCTCGTCAACCTTCCAGGACAAAGCAACCGACGGAGAGGCGGAGAAGGATAACCCGGAGTCGTCGAGCCTGCCGAAGGAGTGAACCGCCAGGCATTTGATACTTTTGCAAAAAACAATGCTTCATTTATTCAGACTCGGGGAGTCTTGTAATAGGGTAGTAGAAACTTCTCAATGTTTGTCATGCCTTCGCGCATGTTCCTGGTGTTTAATACTTTTGTAAGCCGCCATTGCTATAAATTTTTGGCTTATGTTGAGCGTTTATTTCCTTGATGTTTAAATTTGCTTTGCCTTATCGTGCACATAAAACAAGCAAAATTTCCTTGGCGGTTTATCGCGTCAGGGGTTATATAAATTATTGATAACCCGGGACACGAACAAAAAACATCCTATACAGGCCGGCTTATGTTTATATTTGTTAAACATAATCATAATAACATACCTACAATCCCCTTGATAATCTTCCCCACTTATAGGATGTTCACCTGGCACTTTAACCACCTGGAGTGATCAATATTAAACCAGAAGAATCAAGAACCATCTCATAATGCTTGCAAGAAGGTCTCAAGATAGTCAAAGTAATTATACTTATAATGGATAATAAGCAATGTTCACAGGCTCCTGATTCGAATACGATCAGAAAATCATCCCAAAGGGGTTAAGCTAAGATTCGGATACGATCATATAGCCCCCAGTGGCTTTGGCGATGCCGATCAAGTGGGTATCGACAGCTATGTTCTCTTTGGTTCGAATACGACCTATGTTTGAACAGGAAGCCCCCAAGTGAACATAAGAGTTGTTTAATGACGCTGATTCGAATACGATCCATGTCAGACCCAAAGGGGTTAAGCTGTGATTCAAATATGATCAAGAAGCCCCCAAGTGGGTTTGGCAGTATGCCGATCAAGTGGGTATCAACAGTTATGTTCTCTTTGGTTCGAATACGACCTATGTTTGAACAGGAAGCCCCCAAGTGACCATGGCTAGATTCAGATATGATCATAAGCCAGTCCAAAGGGAAAGCCAGATTCGGATGTGATCCGCTCCCTGTTGGTTGTCTCCACTACCTGATAAAGAAGACACATAGATTTTTGAGGGTAAAAAGGACGGAGGTCCTGCTTTATTTATTTATGTAATATATACATTGTCAAAAAATATATACATCTTGAAAGCTAGTGGCTTAAGTATAGTAAGGCCGGAGGTGAGCAATATTCCACGGCCGGCGGGTCTCCTCCTCCGACTTACGTGAGTCTTTGCGCTCTCGAACATCGATGAGGTAGTATGACCCGTTGTGCAGATTCTTGCTGGCCACAAAGGGCCCTTCCCAAGGTGGGGATAGCTTGTGCATATCAGACTGATCCTGGATGAGCCGGAGCACCAAGTCGCCTTCCTGAAAGGTTCTACTCCTAACCCGGCGGCTGTGATAGCGGCGCAGGTCTTGTTGATAAATCGCCGAGCGGGCTATTGCCAAGTCTCTTTCCTCATCCAACAAGTCAAGTGCATCTTGACGAGCTTCTTCTTTGTCAGCCTCAACGTAAGCCGCCACGCGGGGTGAATCGTGCCGGATGTCACTTGGCAGGACCGCCTCTGCCCCATACACCATAAAGAAAGGCGTGTAGCATGTAGATCTGTTAGGCGTAGTGTTGATGCTCCATAACACAGAAGGTAACTCCTCCACCCAACAACCCGGAGTCCGCTGTAAGGGGACCAAGAGCCGGGGCTTGATACCCTTCAGGATCTCTTGATTAGCTCTTTCTGCTTGACCATTGGATTGAGGATGAGCAACAGCCGAAACATCAAGCCAGATATGTTCTTGTTGACAGAACTCTTCCATGGCACCCTTGGAGAGATTAGTGCCATTGTCAGTTATAATGCTGTGTGGGAAACCAAAATGAAAAATCACCTTTTTCATGAACTGAACCGCTGTGGCTGCATCACACTTACTGACCGGCTCTTCCTCAACCCAGTTTGTAAACTTATCCACTGCCACCAGGAGGTGTGTCTTTTTATCCTTAGATCTCTTGAAAGGTCCAACCATGTCAAGCCCCCGGACTGCAAACGGCCAAGTGATTGGGATCATCCTTAATTCTTGAGCCAGCACATGAGCTCATCGTGAAAACTTTTGACAACCATCACATTTACTGACCAGATCCTCCGCATCAGCATGAGCCATCAGCCAGTAGAAACCATGATGGAAAGCTTTGGTTACAAGAGATTTTGACCCGGCATGATGGCCAGAATCCCCTTCATGGATCTCACGGAGTATTTCTTGGCCTTCTGCAGGTGACACACAGCGCTGAAACGCCCCAGTGACACTTAGGTGATGTAACTCGCCGTTAACAATCGTCATAGATTTGGAGCGCTTGACGATTTGTCTTGCCAAGGTCTCATCCTCAGGTAACTCACCTCGTATAAGCCAAATATGGCGCTGTCCAATCCGGGATAATGTGAAGAGCTGCCACCAGTTGTGCCTCCGGGTCTGGCACTGCTAGTTCTTCCTTGGTAGGCACCTTGACAGAAGGGTTATGTAAAATATCGAGAAAGGTGTTAGGCGGCACCGGCTTACGCTGAGATCCCAACCGGCTTAAAGCATCAGTCGCCTCATTCTTCCTTCGATCAATGTGTTCCACTTGATAACCCTTGAAGTGACCAGCCACAGCATCTACTTCACGACGATAAGCCGCCATAAGGGGATCTTTGGAATCCCACTTGCCTGACACCTTTTGAGCCACGAGATCTGAGTCGCCCAAGCATCTTACCCGGCTTAGGTTCATCTCCTTGGCCATCCGAAGACCATGGAGCAAGGCCTCGTACTCAGTTGCATTGTTAGTACACAGAAACATAAGCCGGAGTACATAACAAAATTTGTCACCTCGAGGGGAGGTTAAAACAACTCCCGCCCCCGAGCCTTCTAGCTACCTAGACCCGTCAAAGTAAATAGTACAATATGTGTTATCTGGCTTCTCCTCAGGTGCCTGCAACTCTGTCCAATCATTGGTAACGCCCACCAAGGCCTGGGAGTTAATAGCAGTACGTGGCATATACTTCAAATCATGAGGCCCAAGCTCAATGGCCCACTTGGCGACTCGTCCTGTGGCCTCCCTATTCTGGATGATTTCTCCCAAAGGAGCAGAACTTACCATAGTTATAGGATGACTTTGAAAGTACTGCTTCAACTTCCGGTTGGCCATAAACACTCCGTAAACGAGTTTCTGCCAATGTGGATATCTTTGCTTAGACTCAATGAGCACCTCACTGATGTAGTAAACCGGCCGTTGAACCGGATGCTCCTTGCCAGCTTCCTTACGCTCCACCACAATGGCAACGCTGACGGCTCGTGAATTGGTAGCCACGTATAACAGCAATGGCTCTTTATTAACGGGAGCTGCAAGAACCGGCGGCTCAGACAACTGTCTCTTCAAGTCTTCAAAGGCAGCATCAGCAGCATCACTCCAGACAAAAGTGTATGTCTTCTTAATCATCGGATATAGCGGTAGGGCCTTCTCACCTAACCGGCTTATGAACCAGCTTAAAGCGGCAACATGACCCGCCAGTCGCTGAATATCATTGATGCACGCCGGTTTAGCCAGAGAGGTAATTGCCTTAATCTTCTCCGGGTTAGCTTCAATGCCTCTGTTTGATACCAGAAAACCCAAAAGCTTGCCTGCAGGTACACCAAATACACACTTGGCCGGGTTAAGCATCATTTTATAAACTCGGAGATTATCAAAGGTTTCTTTCAAGTCGGATATTAAGGTTTCCTTTTCTCTGGACTTCACCATGATGTCATATACATAAGCATGAACATTATGCCCGATTTGATTGTGTAAACAATTCTGCACACATCGCTGATAAGTCGCCTGAGCACTCTTGAGTCCAAACGGCATAGATACATAACAGAAGGCCCCAAACGGAGTGATGAAAGCCGTCTTCTCCTGGTCCTTAACTGCCATTTTTATCTGATGATAACCAGAGTAAGCATCCAAAAAGCTCAAACGTTCACAACCCGCCGTAGCATCAATGATTTGATCAATACGGGGAAGAGCAAAGGGATCAGCCGGACATGCCTTGTTTAAGTCCGTGTAGTCCACACACATCCGCCAGGTGCCGCTCTTTTTAAGCACAAGCACCGGGTTAGCCAACCACTCCGGGTGAAAAACTTCAACAATAAACCCGGCCGCTAAGATCCGGGCGACCTCCTCTCCAATAGCTTTCCGTCTCTCTTCGTTGAAACGTCGAAGAAATTGCCTGACCGGTTTATACTTTGGATCAATATTGAGAGTGTGCTCAGCGAGTTCCCTCGGTACACCCGCCATGTCAGAAGGTTTCCATGCAAAGATGTCCCGGTTCTCACGGATGAACTCGATGAGCGCGCTTTCCTATTTGGGATCCAAATTGCTGCTGATGCTGAATTGCTTAGAAGTGTCACCTGGGGTAAAATCAACAAGCTTCGTCTCGGCGGCCGATTTAAATTTCAATGCCGGGTCATGCTTTGTAGTTGGTTTCTTCAGGGAGGTCATATCCGCTGGGTCAACATTATCTTGATAAAATTTGAGCTCCTCCGCTGCATAGACAGACTCGGCATAAGCCGCGTTGCCCTCTTCACATTCCAGTGCTACCTTGCGACTTCCATGCATAGTGATGGTGCCCTTGTGACCCGGCATCTTGAGCTGCAGATAGACATAACACGACCGTGCCATGAACTTAGCATAAGCTGGCCGCCCAAACAGAGCGTGGTATAGGCTCCTAATTTTGACCACCTCAAACGTCAATTTCTCAGCCCTGGAGTCATATTCATCTCCAAAGGCAACCTCCAGCTCAATCTTGTGAACTGGGTACGCTGACTTACCTGGAACCACCCCATGGAAAACATTGTTGGATGTCCTCAGATTCTTGTCAGTTAACCCCATGCGTCGAAAGGTCTCATAATAGAGGATACTGATGCTGCTACCTCCGTCCATGAGTACCTTAGTGAATTTATATCCACCAGCCTGAGGTGCTACCACCAAGGCCAACTGACCCGGGTTATCGACCCGTGGCAGGTGATCTTCTCTGCTCCATACGATGGGCTGTTCTGACCACCTCAAGTAACGAGGAACTGCCGGCTCAACAGAATTCACAGCCCTCTTATGAATCTTCTTGTCGCATTTGCATAAACTAGTGGTAAACACGTGGTACTGCCCACTATTCAACTGCTTCGGATTGCTTTGATAACCTGACTGCTGCTGCTGCTGTTCTCCTTGACCAGACTGCTGTTGATTATAGCCGCCTTCATGTCCCTGAAAGCCGGAGCCTGAGCCACCACCCGGGCCATGAAAACCGCCAGCCCCTGAGCTGCCACCAGGCCCGTTATTGCCATCAAAGGTGTTGGAATTCTTAAACGCTTTCATGATCGCGCAATCTTTCCACAGGTGTGTGGCGGGCCGCTCCTTGGTGCCGTGTCTCGGGCAGGGCTCATTGAGTAGCTACTCAAGAGATGGGCCTGACCCGCCGAATCGAGGCGGCTTACCCTTACATCTCTTATTGTAACCTTGTGCATTGGCATTGGCCACAAACTCCGGGTTACCATCCGCCTTACGCTTATTGCCTCCTTGATTCATTGGGTTATACTGCTGACCCTTTCCATTGCCATTCTTCTTTCCCTTCCCGGTTTTTTCCTCATCAGACACGGGATCCTTGGTACTATCAGAATTGGCATATTTGACTAAAGCCGCCATCAGCGTACCTATATCATTGCAATCACGCTTAAGGCGCCCCAGTTTCTGCCTCAGCGTCTCAAAGCGGCAATTCTTCTCCAACATGAGGACTGCAGATCCGGCATCCATCTTGTTAGATGAATGTATTATCTCCTTGACCCGGCGTACCCAATGAGTCGTAGATTCACCTTCCTCCTGTTTACAATTCGTCAAGTCCACAATTGACATAGACTACTTACAAGTGTCTTTGAAGTTCTGGATGAAACGAGCTTTCAGTTCTGCCCATGAGCCAATGGAATTGGGTGGCAAACCCTTCAACCAGGACCGGGCTGTTCCATCTAACATCATGGTGAAGTACTTAGCCATTGCCGCGTCACTGACTTCCAATAACTCCATAGCCATCTTATAACTTTCAATCAAAGTTCCGGGCTGCAAATCGGCCGTGTAATTTGGCACCTTTCGAGGTCCTTTGAAGTCCTTGGGCAACCGCACATTACGCAAAGCCGGTACCAGACAAGGAACACCGCCGGTTCTAGTGGCTACTCCCGTCTCAACGGAAGTCGTTGGATACTCTGGGAAATCTTGATGTGCCGTCTGTTGAGACGCTAGCTGAGGCGCTAGCTGAGCCGCCCGCTCGTTCTCCTGACGTACTCGGTCTTGCACCAGATTATAGCCACCGGGTTGGTTACGGCGTTGGGCGTTGCTTGACAAAGCTTCAGACTCCATGTGCCTGCTGTAACTCGGGCTCCGGTTCTGACGTGGCGGCGCTAACCAAGGCGTAGGAGTTGAATGAATCCTGTCCCGGCTGTAAGAATAGGTCTCTTGCTGAGCTAAGGCCGTCTGGAGAAGTTCTCTGACCCTCCGGGTCTCCACTGCTGTCGGGTCATCGCCGTCCATGGGAAGAGCCGCCAAACGCGCTGAAGCCACGATTAAGTTCTCCATGGGGTTGGAAAAGTGACCTGGTGGTATCGGTACATAACGCGGCGGTGCCATGCTCACATGAGGAGGTACCATCTCCCGAGGCTGAGCCGGCCCTCCTGTTCCGGTTGTCGCAAACTGATTGGTCTCTGGCGGGTTACTTGGGCCGGCTCCGGGTGTAGCAAAAAGAACCCGAGGGTCGTAATTCAGAGGTAAACGAGATTGGGTTTTCTGATGTCTCCTCCTCATCACCTCATTGGACGCGTTTAAGCTCATCGTGAGCTGGTAAGCTTCTGACTGTAGCCGCTGTGCCCGAGCATCTAGAGCCGCCCGCTCTGGGGCTAACCTAGTGTCCTCAGCTGCCAAGGCCTCCTTGGCCTGAGCTATTTCCTCACGCACCCGTGCCACCTCCGCGTCATGCTCATCTTTATTCGTGGGAACAACCGTTGCAGTTAACAGGGTCGTAAGCTTGTCCATGAGATCTATCAGCACCTGAGCCAGCGGGCGCACGGGGCCACCTGCCCCGGTTGCTCCTACCCTGGATGTTATTGCTGTAGCCGCCGTAGAGTTTGAGTCGGGCTGAGTCCCACCCATGAAGACTCCTGCCCATCTTGGCGACTCACAGGGGTCCTGAATACTGATGCCATGGGAACAGCCCCCGAGCACGCCGTCTTGCACTTGGTACAACGAGTCCGTTGAGCCGGCAGACGAATCACCGTCTAAGAGGACGGCTGTCTCACCACCATCTCCAGATCCTTCAGAGAGTTCCTCTCCATGGATGCAGCCCACGAAGGTACGCTTCATGACAGGTTGGATTCGGGTCTTCCTCGCACGCTGAGCCGTCTCGACGAGGTTGGTGCAGTTGTCCGGCTCAGGGCCCGGCTCACCGATCCGGCCAATGAAGACGTGGATTCCGCCGAAGGGGACCCGGTACCCGTACTCAATTGAGCCGGCGTCGGTACCCCAGCCTTCGTCGTCGATGTAGATCTTGCCGCGACGACTCTTGGTCATCCGGCCCACTACGTATCCCTTGAGCCCTTCGAAGTTGCCCTTCAAGAACTCAAATCCACCGTGCGCTGGCACCACGGTGGGTGCCAACTGTCGTGGAATTGTCACGTCAGATGTCCTCGTGAAAGGACTTAGTTGTGGAGCCATCGCAACTAGGAAGCTTGAAGGGGTTAAATTGGGACAAGGGACACGAGAGCTTTTTATACTAGTTCGGCCCCTTACGGTGAAGGTAAGTCCTACGTCTAGTTGGGTTGGTATTGATGTTTCGATGACCAGGGAGCGAGATACACTATGCCCGGCTCTCGATGAGTTGTTTCTTGCCCTAAGCCGCCAGCAGGTCGTACCCTTATATACACGGGTTGATGCCCTGTGGCTTACAGAGTCCCGGCCGACTTATAAACAGTGTCCGGCTCGGTGACTAGTTAAATCTACCTTATGATAAAAGTCATGCCATTATGGCGGTTTACTACAACGGGCCTTAAGCCGCCTATGGGCTTTAAGCCCTTTATTGAACCGCCATCTTCATGCTTGGTCTTGGGCTTCTTTCTTGTGAGTCTTCTTTGCGTAACCCGGCCCCTCCTCTGGCTTACACAAATAGTTATATCCCCAACACTTACCATACCACATACCTATTCCTTTTCAAGGTCTAAAACATTCTGGAAAGTGTCTCTTATGTATTCCTTCGGGGTTACGGTTTCAATAATATTGGTTTCAACATTTATGGGATTACCTGAGATATAATGTTTAATTCTTTCACCATTTACCACCTTCGGATTTGTGCCTTTGAAGTTGTTGATTTTTATGGCACCGGAATGATAGACCTCCTCGATAACATAGGGGCCTTCCCATTTAGAGAGAAGTTTGCCTGCAAAAAATCTTAAATGAGAGTTGTATAGATATACATAATCACCTACGTTAAACTCACGCTTTTGTATCCTTTTGTCATGCCATCTTTTAACTTTTTCTTTAAACAACTTGGCATTTTCATAAGCTTGGGTTCTCCATTCATCAAGCGAGCTAATATCAAATAACCTCTTCTCACCGGCACATTTGAAATCATAGTTGAGCTCTTTAATAGCCCAATATGCCTTATGTTCTAATTCGAGAGGTAAATGACATGCTTTTCCATAAACCATTTTATATGGAGACATACCCATATGATTTTTATATGCAGTTCTATAGGCCCATAATGCATCATCAAGTTTCTTGGACCAATTCTTTGTAGACCTATTAATAGTCTTTTGCAAAATTAATTTGAGCTCTCTATTGCTCAATTCTACTTGACCACTAGACTGCGGGTGATAAGGAGATGCAATTCTATGATTAACATCATACTTAGCAAGCATCTTACGGAAAGCACCATGAATAAAATGTGAACCACCATCAGTCATTAAATATCTAGGGACTCCAAACCTCGGAAAAATAACTTCTTTAAGCATTTTAATAGAAGTGTTATGATCAGCACTACTAGTTGGAATGGCTTCTACCCACTTAGTAACGTAATCAGTAGCAACTAGAATATGTGTGTGTCCATTAGAGGCAGGAAAGGGTCCCATATAATCAAAGCCCCAAACATCAAATGGTTCAATAACAAGTGAATAATTCATAGGCATTTCTTGACGTATACTAATATTACCAATTCTTTGACATTCGTCACATGACAAGACAAACTTACGGGCATCCTTGAAGAGAGTAGGCCAATAAAAACTAGATTGCAATACCTTACGTGCAGTTCTATCTCCAGCGTGGTGTCCTCCATAAGCTTCGGAGTGACACTTGCATAGGATCTGTTCCTGTTCATGCTCAGGTACACAACGTCCAATAACACCATCTACTCCTTTATAAAGATGTGGGTCATCCCAAAAGTAATGTCTCAAATCATAGAAGAACTTTTTCTTTTGTTGGTAAGTGAAACTAGGTGGTATGAATTTAGCAACAATATGATTAGCATAATCAGCATACCAAGGAGTACTACGAGAAGTACTTATAACATTTAATTGCTCATCAGGAAAGCTATCATCAATAGGTAGTGGGTCATCAAGAACAATTTCTAACCTAGACAAGTTGTCTACAACGGGGTTCTCAGCTGCCTTTCTATCAACGACATGCAAATCAAATTCTTGTAGCAAGAGAACCCATCTAATAAGTCTAGGTTTAGCATCTTTCTTTTCCATAAGATATTTTGTAGTTGCCTTTCTTTAGAATCAACAATATAGAGTCTAAACTTATCACAAGCAAATACAACTGCTAAAAGCTCTTTTTCAGTAGTAGCATAATTTTTTTGAGCATTGTATAGAGTCTTACTAGCATAATAGATAACATTTAATTTCTTATCAACTCTTTAACCTAGAACAGCACCTACAGCATAATCACTAGCATCACACATAATTTCAAAGGGTCAATTCCAATCAGGTGGCTGAACAACAGATGTAGAGACTAATTCTTTCTTAAGTATCTCAAATGCTTCTACACAATCATCATCAAAGACAAATGGTATATCTTTTTGTAATAAGTTAGTCAGAGGCCGAGAAATTTTTGAGAAGTCCTTAATGAACCTCCTATAAAATCTGACGTGACCAAAGAAACTTCTTATACCTTTGATGTCCTTGGGACATGGCATCTTTTTAATAGCATCAACCTTAGCTTTATCAACTTCAATACCTCTTTCAGAAACTTTATGACCCAAAACAATTCCTTCATTAACCATAAAGTGGCACTTTTCCCAATTCAAGACAAGATTAGTTTCTTCACATCTCTGCAAAACTCGATCAAGATTGCTCAAGCAATCATCAAAAGAGGACCCACACACGGAAAAGTCGTCCATGAAGACCTCACAAATCTTTTCACAAAAGTCAGAGAATATAGCCATCATGCATCTTTGAAAGGTAGCAGGTGCATTACATAAATGTAACGCCCCGGATTCGATGCGCCAGGTGTCTGCCAGTTATTTGCCGTCCTTGCCATGTCATTTGCTTGCGTGTTGCATTTTGCCATGTCATCATGTGCATCTCATTTTGCATACGTGTTCGTTTCATGCATCCGAGCATTTCCCCGTTGTCCGTTTGGCAACCTGGCACTCCTATGTCATCCGGCGTCCCCTTCTTGTCTCTTTTCGTGAGGGGGTGTTAAACATTCTCGGAATGGACCGCGATTTGCCAAGCAGCCTTGGTACACCATCGGTAGACCGCCTGTCAAGTTTCGTTCCATTTGGAGGTTGTTTGATGCTCCAACGGTTAACCGTGTAACCGTAAAGGCCTCTTTTGTGTGTAGCCCAACACCCCTCCAAATCAGCCCATTAACCCATCCAAAACCCCTCCATGCTCCCGGTCGTTCGATCACGATGGTGTGGGCAAAAACCGCTCCTCATTTGGTCACTCTTAGCCCCCTCTACCTATATATTGGCACCCCCCCCCCCGAAAATTCGCGGATGAACCCTAGCAGTCTTCCATCTCGCGCCGCCGGACATGTCCATCCGCGCCGGACATGTTGCTCTGGCCAATGAGAGGCCGCCACGTCACCCCACTGCC
>NC_057795.1:344893294-344898358 GCF_018294505.1 Triticum aestivum | reverse complement strand
ACCTCCGCGGTGGCTCGTGCCTCGGCCCCAGGCCAACCTCCGCCGCCACGCGCCGCCTCGTCGGCCGCCATCCGCCGTCACGCGCCACCGGAGCTTCGCCGCCCCGCCGCCGCGGCTCCCCGCCTCGTCACCGACCTTGTCGGCGCCCTTCCTCCAGGGAACCCCCTTCCCTGCACCGGCCCCATCTCCTCCCTCGACCGGCAAAACTCCGGCGAGCCCAGCCCTCCTCAGAACTCCGGCGAACTCCAGATCCAGATCCAGATCCGTTTTCGAGGTTGACCCCGAGATATTTCTAAGTCCTTTTCTGCAGTAATTTTTATGCCCTGTTCATCATGCCATAACTTTGTGTGTGGTACTCCGTTTTGTGCGTGTGATATATAGAAATGTTCATCTGGTTGTGATCTTCACTTTGTTCCATTGTGCCATGTTCATTAGAGTCCATGTTGATGCCTGAATCATCTTTGCAAGAGTGCTATATGATGTTAACTGATGTCTGTTAACAGAACTTGGTGATTTGTCCTTTTCATTGCATTTTGTGTGTGCATCCTATGAGCTTGATGTCTACATGAGTTTTGAGCCACATCATACAGTATTTACTGTGGTGTAATCCATGTATTTTTTTGAGTCTTGTAGTGAGTGCATCGAGCTCGTGTAGGGTACTTGCTGTTACTGTTTTGCTTGTCTGAATCTGCTATATCATGATGCTATGTAAACCTGCTGCTACAAGTCATTCTATGCATAATCTGGAGATGTTCACTAAGGATGTTTTGTTATAAATGTCATTCTATATCTATTCATGCCCCTTTTTGCATTTATATACTGCTGTAACTTGTTGTTATCTTGCTCCAAACTTGCTAAATAATGTTGTTGTCAGTCTGTTAACACTAAGTTCAATGTTGCCATGATTTTTGTTAGTGATCCAAGCATGCTATGAACTTGCTCTAGCCATGTTTAGCTTCATAAATATGCCATATTACTGTTGGTCACCTTGCCATGCCATGTATTGCTCTGTGGTGAGTGGTCCAAGCTCACCAACATGCCTACTTATTGTTGTTCCTGCCATGTATGAATCTGTCATATCATTTGCCATGTTTGCATGGATGATACCATCTCTTCTGTTGATCTTCCGAATTAGTTCAGTAAGGGAGTTTTGTTCTTTGTATTTAGTACTAGCATACCATGTCTTTTTTTGCCATGATAAGTTCCTGTAATATGTTGTTTGATAGCTCTAAACATTGCAACCTGATGTTATTTCTGCCAAGTCTGTAAACTGTTATTATTTGCAATCTTGCCATGTCCTTTTGAGCATGTTCTAGTGATTTCTGGAGATAGCTCAGTCTTCATGTTTTGTAATACTTTACCTATACATCATTCCCACGCCTTTTGTTCTTATGTTGAGGTGCTATAGCATATTATTTTGATGCTTGCAAGATGCCTAGTTGCTGTTTTGGACAGCTTGTCCTTTAAACTTGTATAGAGTATGTGTTGAACCGTTGCTCCGTTTTGAGTGTGCTCTATATGAAACTTGCTTTGTTTTGCATGTAGATTCATCTTATCATGTTGCATCCTTGTTTTGAGAGTGTTTTCTTGATGTTTGGATGTATTTTGCATCAATGCCATGTTTAACTTGTTTTGCTCATATCTTCTAGGCCGTAGCTCCAAATTAAATGAACTTTATATGTAACTTGAATAGAATCTCGTGTAGATCATCTTGGTGCATCTTAACTTGCTGTTTGATAACTTGAACATAAGGTTTATTCAGTTCTGGACCAATTTCTATATTTGCATCTGAGGACTTACCGGAATTGTTATATGTTGTTTCCGGCTCATTTAAACTTGTTTGATATGTTGCTCTTGTATGCATCCTCTCTTGCCATGAGTAGCTTCTTGTAGCCTTGTCATGCATCATACTTGGTTGAGCATCATGCCTTGTCATGTGTGGTGTGTTTACCATGTTGTGTGCTTCTTCTCGATAGTTCCTGTTTCGTTGCGATCGTGAGGATTCGTTCGTCTACGCTTGGTTCGGCTTCATCCGTTCATCTTTTTCATGGACTCGTTCTTATTCCTAGCGGGATTTCAGGCAAGATGACCGTCACCTTGGATCTCACTACTATCATTGCTATGCTAGTTTGTGACGCCCCGAGACTGACGCTCCAGAAGACTTCCAGCTATTCCGAGTTTCGTCGTGTGATTTGTTTTATTTGTTGCATTCATCCTTGCATCATGTGCATTGCATCATGTCATCATGCCATCATATCATTAATTTTTTAAAACCTCAACTAAATAAATTGCATAGATCTTTTGATCTATTTAAATTGAGGGAATTCACTCGTGATTTCTCTTTATAACATATCCTCCAATATTAGGGAGCTATATTAAATATTCCATTCTTTTGGAATTAACCAAAACACACTTGAAAAATCCCCACTCCCTTTCTACTTCAAGTTTGGTCCCCAAACTTTGCCAACATTTCTTTTCCCATTTATCGAGGCTCCTCCTAAATTCTCAACATTTTTGGACTCTTCTAAGTCCTAGTCCTAGTTCAAACCTATTGAATTAAATTCAAATGATTTTGAATTTAATCTTTCGATCATGCCCACTTCTATTTTTCCTGGATCGAGCTCATTTTTGTGAGTCCGGGAATATTGTCTCCATGCGCAAATCTTCCCCCTAACCTCTCTTTCCTTTCTTTCTTTTCTCTGTACTGTTTTTTATTCATTAAGAGAGAGAGAGAGAGAGGTAAGCCCAGTCGGCCTCCTGCAGCCCAGCTAGGCCCTTTGTCAGCCCACCAGGCCTCTGCCATTTTTTTTCTCTCCACTGGGCCGGCCTCCCAGGCCCAGCCGCGCCCCCCTGTAACCCTAGCCGCAGCGCCCGACCCCCATCTCTCCCTCTCGTCTCCCTCTCCTCCCTCGCGCCGCCAGAGGAGCCCATCTCCTCGATCTTCCCCTTCCCCTCCGGTGCGCCTCCACCTCGTCCTTCTTTCTCCCTCGCGCGCGACCCCGTCGCCTTGCGCCTCCACCCCCTCGCGCGACCAGCGAGCCCCGCGACCACGCCCCTGCCGGCCCCGCGCCCGGCCTCCGCAACACCACCGGGACGGTCAACTCCGGCGGCCCTCCGTCCCCTGCGGCCGTCTCCCTCCTCGCCGTCGTCCATGGCCACGCCGCCTCCGCACCTCCGCCGTCCTCGGCCTCCCGCGGTTGCGATGCTCCGACGACCCCTGCCTCGTGTCACCCCTGCTCCGTCGCAGCCTCTGCTGCCGGCGACCTCGCCTGGATCCGTCCGGCTCCCGTCGCCCCTTTGCAGGAGCAGCCCCATGCCCCGCCTCTGCCTTGTTCGAGCAGGGAGGAGGATGCGCCTCCGCTCGCCCTCATCGACCAGGAACGCCAAGGCCAAGACCAGCCCCGGGCAGGACCTCGTGTTCATCTACATCGCCAAGACCCTAGGCCTTTTGGTGTTGCTCTGTTTTGGAACACCAAGTACCTCGACGCCGAAGACCCGTGTACAACTACTGTTTCCTGCCTAGAACGACTACCGTCGACGTGCATTTCGCCAAGTACCACTACCGACGAGCCCCGAAGGACTTGGTTGCGACAAGTTCCTCTCCAAACGTGAACGTCTACTTCCACGACTGCTACAAGAACAACTACTTCCACGACGTCCGTGAACCACTACCGTCGCCCCGAAGATGTTGGATTCGTCAAGTACCTCTCCGAAAAACGAACGTGTACCACTACTTCCACGACGCCCGTGAACGTCTACCTCCACGACGACCCGTGAACGTCTACGAGATGTACCACTACCGTCGACCCGTGAACGTCTACTTCCCTCTACGAACACGTTCCGCCCCGAACGCACGCTTCGAAGGTATAACGCCGAGACGACGCCCGTGACCTAATGCATGTGTTGAATGAGATGCCCGTGTTTGCACCATGTCCGAATTGTTCCTTGCACGTTCGCCGTAAGCCACGCCACCATTATGTGGGACACCCGGAATCCGGGATCACCCCACCATCCATGCACGCATCCGCACGCCTCCTTTTGCACCGGTATCTCCATGAGTTACCGGGACCGATATGTTGCCGTGGCATCATTTTTGGATTCGTTGCCCTGGCACTCCTTTCTTCCGCCATGGTGACCAAATGCTCCTTAACATGCTCATGTCAACATTTTCATAAAATTGCATAAAACTTGTATAGGTCATCCGCATCATGATAACAACAATTAAAAGTTTAAACTTGTTGCTTGCTCTAAATTGCTAAATGCATATGGGGATTTACCGGATTTGTTGTTTTTATATCCGGCCCCATTTAAATTGTTTAGATGGTATAGTTTATATTATGCTTCACCTCTTGCCATGTTTAACAACAGTTAATATTGTTGGGTAGCTTAAACGAGAGATAACTAAATAATTGATGTGGTGTTCCGTCAACATGCACCTCGTTGCATATTGAGCTCCACTTAACTTGTAGTATTGTTTGTTGCACTTTGCCATGCCATGCCTCATTAAACCGGACATGCATCATACTCGTTTGTGCATCATGCCATGTTGATGTGTTGGTTATTTACTATGTTGTGTGCTTCTTTTCCGGTGATTGCTTCTTCGGGCTGGTTCCGATAACGTCGCGTTTGTGAGGATCCGTTCAACTACGACCGTTTGTCTCCTTCTTGGATTCGTTCTTCTTCCTTGCGGGATCTCAGGCAAGATGATCATACCCTCGAAATCACTACTATCTTTGCTATGCTAGTTTGCTCGCTCTTTGCTATGCCAATGCTACGATGCCTACCATTTGCTTGTCAGCCTCCCAAATTGCCATGTCAAACCTTTAACCCACCATGTCCTAGCAAACCGTTGATTGGCTATGTTACCGCTTTGCTCAGCCCCTCTTATAGCGTTGTTAGTTGCAGGTGAAGATTGAAGTTTGTTCCTTGTTGGAACATGGAGATGTTGTTCCTTGTTGGAACATGTTTACTTGTTGGGATATCACAATATATCTTACTTAATTAATGCATCTATATACTTGGTAAAGGGTGGAAGGCTCGGCCTTATGCCTGGTGTTTTGTTCC
>NC_057795.1:344888294-344893178 GCF_018294505.1 Triticum aestivum | reverse complement strand
ATGGGCTAAGTTGGGACACCCCTGCAGGGTATTATCTTTCGAAAGCCGTGCCCGCGGTTATGTGGCAGATGGGAATTTGTTAACGTCCGGTTGTAGAAAACCCGAAGTTGACCTTGATTAAAATACATCAACCGTGTGTGTAACCGTGATGGTCTCTTTCCGGCGGAGTCCGGGAAGTGAACACGGTGTTGGAGTTATGCTTGACGTAGGTTGCTATAGGATCACTTCTTGATCATACTTTTATCGACCGTGCTTTGCCTTCTCTTCTCGCTCTCATTTGCGTATGTTAGCCACCATATATGCTAGTCGCTTGCTGCAGCTCCACCTCATTACTCCATCCTTCCTATAAGCTTAAATAGTCTTGATCTCGCGGGTGCGAGATTGCTGAGTCCCCGTGGCTCACCAGATACTTCCAAAAACCAGTTTGCAGGTGCCTATGTTACCGAACAGGTGACGCAACCAAGCTCAAGGAGGAGCTCGATGAAGATCTTGCCCTTTGTGTTGTTTCGTTCTAGTTGATCAGTAGTGGAGCCCAGTTGGGGTCGATCGGGGACCTTTGTCGCATTTGGGGTTCTTCTTTTATTTTGGTTCCGTAGTCGGACCTTGATTGTATCTGGATGATGTAATGCTTTATTCATGTAATTGTGTGAAGTGGCGATTGTAAGCCAACTATGTATCTCTTTCCCTTATGTATTACATGGGTTGTGTGAAGATTACCTCACTTGCGACATTGCTTTCAATGCGGTTATGCCTCTAAGTCGTGCTTCGACACGTGGGAGATATAGCCGCATCGAGGGCGTTACATAGTTGCTTCGTTCTATCGCTATGCTGTGCTACCTATCTTTTGTTCTTCAAGCCTCCCAATTTGCCATGTCAGCCTCTAACTTTTTCACCCTTCCTAGCAAACCGTTGTTTGGCTATGTTACTGCTTTTGCTCAACCCCTCTTATAGTGTTGCTAGTTGCAGGTGAAGTTGAAGATTGCTCCATGGTGGATAGGATTATTTGGGATATCACAATATCTCTTATTTAATTAATGCATCTATATACTTGGTAAAGGGTGGAAGGCTCGGCCTTATGCCTGGTGTTTTGTTCCACTCTTGCCGCCCTAGTTTCCATCATACCAGTGTTATGTTCCCGGATTTTGCGTTCCTTACGCGGTTGAGTGATTTATGGGACCCCCTTGACAGTTTGCTTTGAATAAAACTCCTCCAGCAAGGCCCAACCTTGGTTTTACCATTTGCCTCACCACCACCTACTTTCCCCTTGGGAGTCACTCTCTCGAGGGTCATCTTTATTCAGCCCCCACCCGGGCCAATGCTTCTCTAAGTGTTGGTCCGAACTAGAGCCACTTGCAGCGCCACCTCAGGGAAACTTGAGGTCTGGTTTTAGTTGTACGTAGTGTTCATCCGATGTTGCCCTGAGAACGAGATATGTGTAGCTCCTATCGGGATGTCGGCGCATCGAGCGATGTTTGCTTGTTTTGGAGTTCTTCTTCTGCTTCTTCTTCGATCTGGGATAGGTTCCAGGTTGGTAGCCTGGGCTAGCAGGGTGGATGTCGTTCGAGTTTTGGTTTGTGTTTCATCCGTAGACAGATGGTTCTCTTATGTAATATGATGTTGTATTCGTGTGGCATTGTATGCCTTATGTATGTATCCCTATCTATTATGTAATGTTGATGTAATGATGTCCACCTTGCAAAAGCGTCTTCAAGATGCGCTTCTATCCTTGGTGGGACCTTCGAGTTCCTTTAGGATAGGGTCGCATCTTGGAAGTGACAAGTTGGTATCAGAGCCTCGACCAACCCTAGGAGCCCCCTTGATTGATCGTGTAGTTTGGCCGTTGTCGAGTCTAGAAGAAAAGTGTTTTCGAAGTCTAATTATATCGGTGAGTAGGAATTCTTTTTACTCCTGAGCCTCTTCGTTGCTCTGGTGAGAAATCTTGACGTAGGTGTTTTGAACTACTCTTGTTCCCTTCAAATTTTTCTTTAGGATCACGCAGTTGGTTTTTCAATCGTTGTTCCTCAGCTCTTTGCATCCGGTGCATTTCTCGTCAAGTTGACTCGAGCCTCTTCTTCTTTGCCAAGTTCAATCCTCAGTTGTTTTCTTTTCCCACCCGCCCACCCATTTTTCTTCTCGGAGCCGGAGTCTGTAATCGAGTATACATCCTACTCGTGCGAAGTCTTTGCTTTCTTTCCTCTATGATTTCAACCGGTGTTTTATCTTCAAGGGATTCGTTTCGTCAGTCTTCATCTTTTCTTCTCCGGTGGACTCAATTCTAATTTTCGGTAGTGATTATATTCTTTCCCTTGGTTAAAATGTTTTCCCCTTGCTCGTTCGCCTCTCGCCAGTTTATCTTTTCGGAGTGCTCAAGACATCTCATGAGATTCGTCTGCGTTCCAATTAATTCGAGTTTGTCACCTCATTCTAATATTTCATTCATTCCGGTGCATCATCTACCTCTTCAACAATCCTTTCCAACGGTGTTTTCTTTTAGTGGGCCCTAACCCATAGGTCTTTTCCCAGGATCTTACCTGACTCTTCTAATTATTCCGGAGCCATTCCTAATTCCTTTCAAGTGTGACGTAAGAATGAATTTCATCAGTCACATGCCTTCCCCAAGATCGCTTTCAAATTCTTTTCATTGTTGCCTCAACCTCTTCTCTTTTCGTTCTCCCGTAGTGCGTTAACAAATTTTGGTGGTGTCTCTCGTCATCATTTGAAGACCAAAGAAGAGTTTTTCCTCTAAATCTTGTCTCTTCTCCCGAAGTTTCATGGTTATAGCTTCATGTTATCCTCTCGAATTATTCCATTTGTCAGAGATTCCTTTTCTTACTCATCCGGAGTATGGCAGAAGTGTTTTCCCGTTCTTTTCACCAGAGGCCATCATTCCAGAAGAATTCTTCGTCCTCACATTTCAGCTACCGTTATCCAATTATCCCGGTGCTTCGTTCAAGTGTTCTTTAATCAGCTCATGATCTCTTTGTTCATCTAAATCCCCTCTAACATATTAGTTCTTCAAATTCTTCCTGGTGATTTAGTCTCTTTCATCAGTCATTTTCGAATTCTTATGGTGGTTCGTTCAAGATTCTTTTTCTTTGATTATCATTTCAGTTCATCCGTTCTTTTCAATCCTACCGGTGATTCATGAAGACCTTCCCAAATTTGGCGCTATATCTTAATCTTTCCCCAACGTGGATAAGTTGTATGCAATCCATTGCTTCTCATCAATTTAATTGATGAAGGATAAGCATAACATAATTCTTATTCTTCTTTCATCAAGTGGATCAATTCCTTCCTTCGGAGGTTTTTCATGATGATTAGTCTCTCGATTCCGAGTTAATCTTTTCTTTTCCGGAGTTCAAATTTCCTCGGCCATCTCGTCGGAACCCCCATCTAAATCATCGCAAGGCTCATCTTATTCTTTCTTCCTTCATTCTATCTCATCATATTTTCGTCACCGGAGTTCTTCATGGTGGTTCTTCATGATTTAATTCATTCTTCAATAGTTCATCAAGATTTTGTTGGAGGAGTTCAAGTATCGTTCCTCTCGCGTCTCGAAGTGCAAATAATTCTTCTTTTCTTCTGAAGTGGAGTTTTGCATTTCTTCATTCTTCTCAGCTATTCAGACTTTTGGTTGTGGTATAATTTCACCTCAAGTTTTGAGTTGTTTTTGATAAGTCCACAACAAGCTTATTCTTTTCGTTGTTGATTTTTCTCAACAACTCCATTTAAATCTTCCTTCTAAAGATGCTTTCAATTTCATTCGTGGCACAAGTTGTAATTTTATTCTCCATCCTTTTCATTCAACTCTTTCAATTCTTCCGGAGGTTTGGTGGCATGTCTTCATCAAGTATCATTCCATCCTCTCAAGCTCGTGTTCGATTCCTCCATGTTTCAGCCGGAGTGCTGCCTAAATCCTTTGAGTCTTATTCGTTTCTTATCTCGTTCTAACCAGAGTGGTTTCATAGTCTATCTGATTTCATGAGCTTTTGATTCTCGTCATTCTCGTTGTTCCTCTCTTCTTCTTGAGTGCTCTCGATTCTTGCTTCTTTTCTTGAGTTCTTATTTCACCTCATCCCTTTTCTCACCTGTCTCGTTCCTAAGATCTCGGGACGAGATCTCTTGTTAGTAGAGGAGAGTTGTAACGCCCCGGATTCGATGCGCCAGGTGTCTGCCAGTTATTTGCCGTCCTTGCCATGTCATTTGCTTGCGTGTTGCATTTTGCCATGTCATCATGTGCATCTCATTTTGCATACGTGTTCGTTTCATGCATCCGAGCATTTTCCCCGTTGTCCGTTTGGCAACCCGGCACTCATATGTCATCCGGCGTCCCCTTCTTGTCTCTTTTCGTGAGTGGTTGTTAAACATTCTAGGAATGGACCGCGATTTGCCAAGCGGCCTTGGTACACCACCGGTAGACTGCCTGTCAAGTTTCGTTCCATTTGGACGTTGTTTGATGCTCCAATGGTTAACCGGGTAACCGTAAAGGCCTGTTTTGTGTGCAGCCCAACACCCTTCCAAAACATCCCATTAACCCATCCAAAACCCCTCCATGCTCTCGGTCCTTCGGTCACGATCATGTGGGTGAAAACCGCTCCTCATTTGGACACTCTTAGCTCCCTCTACCTATATATTTGCACCTCCCCCCAAAAATTCGCGGATGAACCCTAGCAGTCTTCCTCCTCGCGCCGCCGGACATGTCCATCCACGCCGGACATGTCCGCCGGACACGTCGCTTCGGCCAATGAGAGGCCGCCACGTCACCCCGCCGCCGCTCTCCCCCAACCGCACGCCGCCACCTCACCCTCTCTCCTCCCACCGCCGCACGGCCCGCGGGACCCGGATCTGGCCCGCGCGAGCCCGCGCCGCCGCCGCCGTCCGCCC